>NW_007577943.1:354222-420606 GCF_000690725.1 Stegastes partitus | reverse complement strand
TTCGGAAAAGAAACTTCTCTATGCAAAACCTCTATCAGCAAGAAGAGGAACCTTAAAGACCTTAAATATTATTAATGGTTTGTGGGAATCTGAGGGAACATAGAAACAGTTTAATGCCAGGCTTAAACATAATCCTCTAAAGACATCCACATACATTTGTGAGCCAAAAGAGGAAGTCCCAACTCAATAAAGACTAACTTTGAGTCAGTAACTCCTCTGCTATGACAACTTGTTTGTTCAGTCAACATGTATCTAAACTGTCTGTGATTTATTTGTGACAGTATGTAACCTCTGTTAGTTGTGATTGTGAGTATATTTTGAAAAGCCTGTTGTGACTGACAGGCAATCTCAGTAGAGCGTGAAGCTGCTGTGACAAAACTTTCTGACAGTTTGACTGAGATCGTTTGATAAGCAAAAACCGTCACTTTAATAACAGGGAGCAGTCAGACAGGTGTGTGGAGAAAACACATATGACCTGACACAGGGTGAAAAACATGACACTGAAGGTGTTTTTTTTCTCGGTCCACGGCCGGCCTTGAGAGTAAGCGATGCCTTTATGGCATCAAGCGGCTTTTTGTTTTAACGAGCTGTGATACCGACTCTCATCTGCTCCCAGGCATGCCGCGGCGAGCTCTTAACTGCTTTTCCCCGAAGGTGTGGCGGCTCCGAGGAAAGGTTTATAGGGATATCAGGATGTGCCATATTAATAAAGATCAAACCGCTGGAGTGGATCATTAACTGGGAAAGTCCGACTAAGATAGCTGGAGACACTTAGAACCAAGCAGTGCACACATAACAATGGATAAGAAACTGAGAAGAGTGTATGCAGAACGCTCAATTAGTCTAGCGGCTGGTTTTTATAGTCTGATAACACATTAGAGAGGCAGACACACACTGTGGACGTTTAAAGGTTCAGTTTAGCCAAATGTTTACACTTTGTTTTAAAAAATAAATGAAACACCATCAGAGAATTGTCCAAAAGTGTGCATGTTTTTGAATATTTTCCATTGTCTCACCACATCTGTATGACGGCAGCTTTTTGCTCTGCCTTCGAGTGTTCATTTGCTTTGAACAGCTCTTACTTTGTCCAAACTAATTTCTCTTTGAATGCCCTGGTCTTTGTGTGCCCATGCATTCATATCATCTGTCCTCAGGCTCTTTAAACATCACCCAGAAACATTTGTGAAAAGTTTTCACTTCCTACTGATGGAATAGTCTCCATTGAAGCTGCTCACTGTCAGGTTTGTGGGTTACTCAGAGAAACAGGGACATGGTTTCCTGAGTGAATTTCCACTGAAATTCCCTTGAAACTGACATGGATGCTGCAGAAATCTCAAACCCTGTACAAATGACACCAAATCTGGTGCACTGGTAGCTCAGCAGGTTGAGCGGGCGACCCATAATCAGGGGCTATAGTCGCTGATGCTGCGGGGTTTGAACATGGGTTCAAATCCAGCTCATGGCCCTTTGCTGCAGGTCCTTCCCCCACTCTTCTCCACACTTTTCTGTCTTTCTCTCTCTGCTACCCTGTCAATAAAGGCAAAAGAAAAAAAATTAAAGCAGCAAAATGACACTAAATCTTTCTGCATGACTACATTTCAATAAAGGTAAGTGAGAAAATTAGTTTTTACCCTGGACTTGCTCTTGACCAGCAAAAGAGAAATATGATTACCGTGGTTTTGTTTTTTTTCTATTCATGCATCAATGTTTACAGTAAGACAAAAAATGTGTCTGAGTTTGCTGGAAGCTTGTCTTTACCCTCTCTGTGTCTCCAGAACAATGTTTGCACCTGGCACGCTTCTAGACAGGTGCTCCTCTGGGGGTTTTGTGGCTCCATTTTCTGCCATTATTTGCTCAGAGATTAAGAGCCATAATTGGAACTACTACACGACATTACTCATATCTGAGCACACACACTCAAGTACAAAAGACAAATGCATGCAAGTGTGTGCTAGAGGCCAACACTTATGTACACACATCCACGGACGCACATGCCTGCCTGCAGCACAACTGCAAACGCACACTTGCTTCCTCTTCCTTTAGCTTGACGCATGTTCTCTGTGGTTTTGTCAGGTGTTCTGAGGCCCCGCACAGCTGGCAGCATCTCTGAAAGGTGTGACTCTGCGGGGAAAGCCCAGGGAAACAAATCGGTGAGTGCCGCTGCCCCTTGTGAAACCGCTTTTCACTCTCCGCCCCCCTCCTCCGTTCATCTATCAGATTTTTTTTTCCAAAAGCAGGACTGCGCCTTGTTGTGAGCAAACACTAGACCTTCAGGAATCAACTCCGATCACACAATAACCCCAAAGCATGCGCACACAGTCGTCCTCCCACACAAAGACCCCCTTTTACAAACTTGAACTGGCGTGCATTTATAACTGTCATTCCAGTAAGACGAGCCAAATTGTTGTTGATAATTGAGACACAATATAACAGAGGGCACGCGGCGTGCAGCAGGTGTGTGGTTAATCAGTCATGGGCTGCAGGAGGGGGGCGGCCCGACTGTATGGCAGGCTTTTACACCAGCTCATTGCTCTGTCGCAGGGGGGCAACGCACAGCTAAACGCCCGACACGGTGGGATTCTTTTGGAGGATGCACCACCACTAGGATCAGACAGGGGTTCGGGGGAGTGAGGGGTCAGGGGGGTAAACAGGGCTTGTGCATGCTGGGCTGCAGTGGAATGGATGCAGGTGCTCCACGTGATCTACGATTAATCTCCCCTTTATGACGGATGAGAGAGAGCCCCTGAAAAGCATGAATGAGACTCATAAGCCCCCCGCAATTATGCCAAACCACAATGAGGAGCTGGAGTGCTCTGGGCAGGATTCATACGACCATTTGCATAATTCACCACACTGAACCACGTATCCACGCACAGGATTATTTATAATGAAGAGAAAGTGATAAACCAGTGGTGTGTTTTGAGTTGCAAAGTGACGGGGATCCTCACTATTCCGCAGCATTGAAAGGCGATGTCTCCTGGGTGACTTAACAATGCAATCAAACAATACATCGGCTTCGTATAGCAAATGTCTTCAGATAACCTACCCACGTGGACATGAAACCACGGCTTGAACGTGCTTCCCTAGAATGCACAAAGTCGTTCATAGATGTTTGTAGAGATATTTGTGCATATGTTGTGTTTTCAGTTTTCCACTTTGAAACTCACCATCCAACAGGTCTGCTGGATGCCCACACATATTTGTGCAACACATTGGGGTGTGTGTGTGTGTGTGTGTGTGTGTGTGTCAACGTGTATCTTTGCAGAAGCAGACTTCCTGTAAATGCTTTATTGGTCCAGTTTGGTAACAAAACATTACATCATTGTAACTGAATTCGTCTGACATATAAGTTTTGTTAATGCTGCTAAATGTTGGTTATTATCAGTGTAACCTCTAGCTGCAGTTTTTCTGTTAGCAGTACACACACCAGAACTTGTAACGTATAATACGCTCATTGTGATTTTTAGCAAATATCCTCATTATGTTAACATTCACTGCAAGTCTACAAATAAAGAGAAAGTGGAATGAAAGTCTCAAGGTGGCCTCGGGGCTCAGCACAGCAATAGTAAAAATGGAGAAATGCGTCAAAAAAAACAGCATGTTGTTCTAGATTTTTAACATTTCGTGTGCATTGGAATTTGTGTCGCCACTGTTCATTGATTTAATGAAAATTGAACACTTTCTCCCTGCTCTGCTTCATATTCAAAGTAGTCTGATTCACCAGATGTTGACTGCAGGTTTAAAGTTGCCATTGACCACGCTTTTACACGACTTTCCCTCCCCCATCCAGCATCTACCAGTTTTAAAATCTCCTTTTAAATCCCTCCAACTTCCGAGCATCAACCTATCACACGTAAAATTTCAAGTTTTGCTGAAGGTTTGGATCATGCAGTAAGGCCACCTTGCCAGTTTTTCCTGTAAATTGGTCATTTTAATGGAAGTGCTGAACTCCCTGCATGCAAATGTTTTACTCAAACTATCTGCCTGTCACCATTAAGGGGCCACCTTCACTGCATTCCGACTTTAGCATTGCCCAAGACGATTGCGACTGAAAGAAATACAGCAAAGCCAGAGCATTATTTTTTCCCCTATGGCTCTGTGATAATGAGGTGCAGCCAGACTGTTCTGCACAGTGCTTCGTTAGCTCAAGAGAAGGGACTGGCTATATTCAAAGCTTTCTTCTAACAAAACCACTGGAAAGCTGCAGGAAGTCACTAGCTTTACTCCTAGGCTTTCAGTGGCGTCCTCCTGGATCAAACCACCTGTTAATACCGTCATTATGACGCCACAGCTTCAGAAACCATCTATATTATACAGAATGGTAGTCTAACAGGACATTGCATTGCAGACAGGCGCTTCATGCTGGCGCCTCTTGGCCAGGTCATGTTTGCAAATGAGAACTGGTTCTCAAACATTTTTACCTGGTAAAATAAAGGTCAGTCAGTCAGTCAGTCGAGTAGCGAGAATGAATGGCATCACTAAAACAAGAAACCCAATTAAAACAATTCAACAAGTGTCCTTTCTTTCCTCATGATGAGTTCAATCACTCTGTTGTGCAGGTAATCCGTGCGTTTCACTTCCAACAAAAAGTCCTATTCTGTCGCCATGGAGGCTAATGCTGTAAGTTGGGTCTGTCCAGTTGTATTTCTGGCAAAAGTTTTAATTTGCTGTAGGGTTGAGAATGACTGCTCACTTAGCTTTAAAAAAAAAAGGAAGAAAGAAAGACAGAAACTAAATACCTTTACAATAAAGTTTTACCTTGTGCAGGTCACTACAGATATGAATCGCAAGCTTTGGCTAAGATCTCTGGAAATCCAGTCAGAGGACATGAAAATACTGAAGTTATCGTAGGCCAGCTGGCTGGCCCTGGCACCACCAACTCTAAATCTGATTGGTTAAAGCAACAGTTTCATTGCAATGCATTTTAAGCTGCAGGACTTTTGATTCTGAAGGCCTCCGGGCAGATTTCTTGGACCCTGGCAACACATTATTGCTGAAATATGATTGGATAAAAGCTCTAATATAAACATACACAGCTGGAAGCACCACAGAGAAACGTTATGAAATGAAAAGAGCAGACTATTGGTATTGAGTAATGTAAAAAGATTAATGGGAAAATATTACAGCCTAAGTCAGTGATTCTGACAGAGCTTAGGCCAGCAGAGAAGGCCTTGCTGGCCCTGACGGCACACCACTGGTGGATTGTGACACAACTCTCCCAGACTGCGAATCAAACTACCAAGTATTTGACATGTCGCTATCACAAACTTTTGTCCTCTGTTTTCTTGCAGGATGAGTCTGAAGGAGGTTCTGGATCACCATCTTCATGGATCATAGACCCGAGTCCATCATTCAACATGCTCAGATCCTCTTGTTCTCCCTGTCAGTCCAACCACAGTACGTCATCCCTTAAATCTGCCCAGAAAATATTATTTTATTGTCTGTCTGTGTTGCTATGACATGCCACCTCTGTGTTAAAACTGGCGCTCTCTTTTAAGAGCCTATAACAACTATACTTAATCAATACAAGAGCCCATCTTCAGAATTAGCGTCTGATCCGGTAAAAGCCCACTCAGTCCCTGTCAGCTCTGGTTTATTAGGAGCCATTGTCTCCTCACTGTCAGCGCTGTGTTTGGCGTTCTCTTGCCTCCGGTACACTTAAGCCTGCTAATCCTTGCTCGGGCCAGCTGGCTTGCAGTATCACCTTCACCTGTAGGGCCGCCTTGTGTACATTCATGAGTGATGGTTCAGAGGCAGCGCTTACTGTACGGACCACAAACACTGGAAAGCTGGCAGCACAAGATGGGGGAAAAGTCAGGAGTACTGTCACCCTTGAGCTAATGGCTCGCTCTTTTTCCTCCCACCTTCATTTGACCACATCAGTCAGACTGTGATCATGTTCTGTTTCTTTTCCCCCAGGCGACTCACTTGTCCAGTATCAGTCATTGTGCTATAACGCTAATGGTCCATGGCAAGCTGTATACCTAGAGGATGCCACAAATGCATTCATCATACCTGTGATTGATATGTCTGAGGGCCAAACCGATTAGATCAAGGATGTAGTCATATGTCTTTCTAAGCCAATATGTCGCGTGTCAGTGTGGCATGGCTGCTTGGCATAAATAATGTAATCTCACAGTGTTTCAGGTTTTTGTTTGTGAAACTTCCACTTTAATTTTTTGCACAGAAGTTGAACAAATGGGAGTGTTTAGTTGTAAAAATGCACTTATTAGATGGACTGGGTGTCCAAATTACAGCAAGACTGCAACTTTTGAATGAAAAACCCTGAACCTATAAACAGGGGCTACAGTCCCCAACGTAGCGGCCATGGGTTCAAGTCCGACCCACGGCCATTTGCTGCATGTCCTTCCCCCACTATTCTCCCCACATTTCCTATCTCTGTCTCCTATATCGTCTATAATAAAGGCTAAAAAAAGGCCAAAAAATAACATTTAAAAAAAGAACACATTGTTCCTTCTGTTTAATTCATAGGAAATAAAATGCGTCACTTCTAGAGATGAATGCAATTAAACTTTTTGAGTACATCAGCTCTCTCCTGTAGTGTAATTAACATAATGTTTTTTCTACTCTTATTCTGAAAACTACTTCAACTTGCATGTGAAACGTGCCACATTTTCATCCATCCATCCATTATCTATACACTGGTTAATCCTCACTAGGGTCGCGGGGGTGCTGGAGTCTATCCCAGCTGACTTAGGGTGAAGGCAGGGGACACCCTGGACAGGTCACCAGTCTATCACAGGGCTACACTTAGAGACAGACAACCAAGCACACTCACATTCACACCTACGGACAATTTAGAATCACCAATTAACCTCAACATGTTTTTGGACTGTGTGGGAGGAAGCCAGAGAACCCGGAGAGAACCCACACTGCACGGGGAGAACATGGAGACTCCACGCAGAAAGATCCTGGCGCCCCCACCGGGACACAAACCGGCGACCTTCTAGCTGCGAGTCAACAGTGCTAACCAACTGCGCCACCTTGCAGCCCGCCACATTTTCAAACAAACTATATTTATTTTGGGCCAAAATTTAATTTTAGAGCTTAAATTACTTGAAACTGATGACATGCCATTATCATTATGCATCCTGACTGCTCAGTTTAATAGAGAGATATTTCTGCTCCAACCTCTCAGTACTTGGTCTTGTGTAAGTATTAGTCTATGATTGGGAAACGTTTGCAAACTTTAGCACATATTTCTTGATAATGGACATTATTGAACCTGTTTTATAACTTAATGAGTCTTCTCTTCCTTTGCTGCTGTTGCGCTAAATTTTAACATTTTAAAAGTAATACCAGTACTAATTGTAAGTTTGACTGGGCAAGCGACAGCGCACACCCAAAGTCGCCCAATGCAAATTGTTTCTCAGAGCATGGAAAGCAAGTTAAAGCAGACACGGTTATGCTACTCATGAAATATCACACGCTAAACCTCATAACCTGCTCTAACCAAACTGCAGCTAATTAGTGTTCTAAATGCTACTTTAACTTGAATTTGGTTTTCACGCTAATTCATGTTACACAAAGCTAATCCCAAAGGAAGAGATGCCAGTATCCGACCTCGCGCCGTAAACCTTCTGATCATAAAGGGAAATGATTAGTTTCAAGGCTGATGAAAGGGGATCTCCACCATTTGTACGCGTCAAATCCTAGCCGGTGGGAATTACCATGAGCCTGTGAGAGCAGCTGCAGTCTGTCTGTGGTTCTGCAGGTTTTATCTAAAGGGTGAGAAAATGACCTACGTTATGATAGAAAATAACAATGCTGGAAAGTGTTTATAGTTGTTCTGAATGATCACACTTGAAGCTGGAGTGAGAAGTGGAGTCATACAGATGCATTTAAATACGCGAATAACGGTGCATATCTTCTAATTCCTGGAACACATTTATAGTGTTGCACTTGGTTGTTTGTGTAAAAAGTGAATGAATGAAGGAGGCACAGCTGACCAATGACTCTGTAAAGCAGGTGTGAATGTTGGATTGTTGGTTTTGCAAAGTTACAGAATTGGTTGAAACATAGAGGCTGTCTATAGGCCCAAATATAGCGATATTTACTATGTCACACCCCGATCATCCTGTTGTCACGGCAGCCAGAACCTCTGAGCTACACCTCTCTGTTTTACTTGGCTCTGGCCTTTACTGTGCAGTACGCTTCTTTATCTCTTGTGTTTATGACAGGGACGAGTGACCATACTAGTTAAGGGCACTTTAATGCAATTTAAGGCCATTTCTTAAAGAGACTGATTGATTTATTAGCTTGTTAAATGTATACAACGTACGTCCATTGTCGAAGCATACAATGAGTGAAATTCCCTTCAGCTTTAAAGTGCGGCTTTTTCGTCTCCTGACACATTTTAAAACAAGATTTTCCTCGTTCGACCACCCTATAAGAATTAGACAAACATGAAAAAAAAGATGTCACACAGAGGATCCTGGTGATAGCTTGTGTGCTTTGACCTTTAGGAGGCCAAAGGCATGGTCACCCTGTGAAGGAGGGGGTCAGCAGCAGGGCGTGGAGGGGTCAGTCCTGAGGTCACGCAGTCTCTACAAGATGCCCAGTGTGTGGCATGTCTTTGTGTGGAAAGGTGAGATTTGGTTACCCTGGAGGTGCGAGCAGTTCAACCTTTCAATAAGCCTTCTAAGTAATGGAGGGAATGACCCCACTCTGACTCCATGTGCATGAGGCTGCAGAGAAAATGGGCTTGTGAGAGCAGACATGCTGATTTACATTTAGATTAAGGGAAGATATAATATTTTTTCATCTTTGGCACATTTTTACTCACTGTGGGCTCATTATACACTGCAGTATAACGTGCTGCACTTCTATGGAAACAGCACAACCATGAGTAGAAGTAGAGAGAACCCAAACATGTATTTTGTACAATATGGTACAAATTCCAAGGTCAAAGTCATATTTTTCTTTTTTTAATGTCTGATTTTTACTCAAATTTAAAAAGATAGAACAACAACAAACAAACTAGAAATATTTTAAAATTTAGATTTTTGCTTGTTTCCATATTTGTCTCGCCTCCACCACGCCTGCAGTTCAGCTAATTTCAACCAAAAAGTTCCTGAATTTTTTTTGTCATGCGACTGTTGGGAATGTTGACAAGTCAGTCATAGCAGCAGGGCTGTGCTGTGGAATGCAGAATTTTTTGTTCTTTACAGAATGTGGTCCAAGCACACAGTTTGTTTTTGACATGTAGAATAACGTAATAAAATATTGCAAATGTCAGCACATCATAAATAAGTATTTAAAGGATCGTCAGAAAGTTGAAAATCAGATGATTCCAAGACTACAGCGTACATTACCCATGATGCAACTGAATAATTGTCATTTAATATAAACTTTTTTAGTGTTTGGAAAACTCTTCAAAAAACAATATACAACTGTTTTTATAGGCTGCTCATGATGAACACACTGAATTGAATGACTGTAAAATCAGTGGAGGCCCCCTTTAATCAAGTGATATTAAAAATATACATGTTTTTATTTAGTATTCAACATGTTTTCTCTACACTACATCAGTGAATTGATAGAGAAGGGTTAAATCATTCAGCGATTACCACAGAGCCAGAAATCGTCCACGATAAGATGCTCCTGCTCCCCAGCGAGGCTCATGATAAGACCTTTGTCCACGTTTGCTCATCAGGAATTCATAGGTAGAGTAATCCCTCCCCTCATAATTGTTTCATGGTCACTCGGCGTTCACCCTGGAGTTTAGCATTCAGCTGCTACTAAAGATGTTAGTGTCCAAATGAATGTAGCGATGTGCGGGGCCACAAAGAGCACTAATCTGAACTGACCCTGGTGGATTGTTCCAGGAAAGCTGAGGAAGCTACGGGACAGATTAGGCTGCAGAAAGACAGAGATGATGCAAGCAGAGATTAGTCGTGTACTAAGCGAGGATCGTTTCCCCCCCAGAGGACCACACACTGACAGTGTAGCCATGTCACTATTGTCTCTAAGCCACCACCACTGTGGACTCATTGGCTATTGTCTCTAAAATCCTCCAGCGTTTCCCCAAAAAACCTGGACTCAAGCCCTTTGATTGGCACTTGTCAGGGCTGATAGAGAGGGTGACGTGTTGGGAAAGGCTTCGATAAAGGAGGCCTGAAAGGAAAATCCCCCTCCCCATGAATAATAATTTGGCGAGGATTTTCCTTTTTACTCCAGCCCGCTCCTATTCTGCCATTCTTTCAGCAGATAGAGGAGTGAAAGCTCTGGGTGGCATCACTGAATAGCCTCTGCACACTGATTGTCTCGCTGATGCTCATCCCTTTCTCAAACATGCAGAGAAAGAGATACAAGTCCAACCTTCTTGCCACTGCCTGGTGCGCTGGATGTTAAGGGGCAGGCAGTGTGTGTTGCCGGCCGTGTGTGTGTTTTTTGTCTCCAGTGGCCTTTTGGAGATCAGCGAGGGGATTTGACTTGGCCGCTCGCAGCCAAATCCAGCTATCTGCTGTGTTCAGATCCTGTGGTTGGTATGGTAACCTGCTCTGTGTGTTTTAGATGAGCTCTTGTTTCCAGCCTGAACTGACCAGTAATCACTGCTATGCATTCATGGATTAGGCCATGTTGGAGGTTAGGATAGGAAGGGTTTAAAAGGAAGAAACCAAATCCTGAATAATTTCAGACACAGCTTCACCCAAATTTAAAGATTGTACATCATGGAAATGGATTTCAGTCAGCGTTTAAATCATTAGATGTTCAATCTAGCAGCAGAATCATCAACAAATTTGATACTGTTTGTTTTTTGAGCTGCATATCCAGAAAGAAAAGCACCGTTTCCTGTTCCATCTTCTCAAAATGAAGGGTGTCCAGCTTCTCCCAGTTTTATATCACGCCTTACAACATTCGTTCTAAATATGTTTGAATAAATCATCAAAAACGTGATCCTTTAGGATTTGAGAAACGGTGTTGAGGATGAGAAGCTTTTTATCCTCAGTGCCATTCACACACATCTTGAGGAGCCTGAAGCCCGTACAGAGGGCTTGTTTATCTGCAACCGCAGGAACATGCACTGGATCTGCTCAAGGGTGCATCTTACCCCTTTTACTTTTTATCATGCGGGGTTTTAATCTGTTGGGGGGCGACTACGCAAGACATTAGACGATAACGGTCTGCATACAGTGAAGATAGTGAGTCTGTGTTACCTTGTTTGGCAGAAATCTACAGATTTTTCTTTTAATTCTAAAAATCAACACATTTAAGTAAATGAAACCCCATTCACAAAACTTAAAGTGTGTGCAATGCAAACACAAATTATTATTAAGCAAATAGTTCACTTTCCTTTTAAAGTTTAAGTCTTTCGATGGCTTGGTCAGCTCAGATATATCTGTATCTGCCTTTTACTGATGAACAGCTTTTCTTATTGTCAACAAAGCATGAATAAACATGTATTAGGTTGCATTTTGTTCATGTTTTCAATATTTTGTGAAAAGTTATCTGAAAAAAAAAGTATATATCTGACGTATTTAAACAAAAGTTTGGGGGTTTTAAACTTTGTGTTCACATCTCATTCGTCATCATGTCACTATAGATGCTTTTTTGTTGCATATGTAAGGAAATGATGAATTTTGTGCTCTGAAGATGAATAAATTCCTCATCCCGTCGTCTGTTTCGGTGACATTGGGGCTTCAGCAGGACACGGAGGCGTGTGATTGTGTGCAGTGTGGTGGAAGACGGCCTGTCAGATGAGACATGGCTCCATCAATCTGGGCTGCTGACCTCTGCACGCTCACCGGCGGGATAAATGAATACTCGCCACCGCATTTGGAAGACTTAATGAATCTGATGCGCGTCAGCTACTCCACTGGTCAAGCTCTCTCTTCTTAATGAATAGAACCATCTCCAGATGTATCACATTTTGAATTTTCGCTCATGCGCTAACACAAGAAACACTCATGTTTGCCAAAGTAGCACGAAGAAAAGATCCAGAAACTCTAATGGAAACTGTTGCAAAAGACAATCTGAACCTTCTTTAAGCTCAAGTCTGCATTGATGGTGCTCTTTGTCTCTGGGCTCCTACACCAAGAAGTGTATTCTGAGGACTTTGTATTCAGAGATAATGGGACTCTTAATTGGCTGGTCAGTGACAAAATGGATGTCTGTTTAAGTTTCAGGGACAGCGTCCGCTCCTTCCTAAGGCATTGAAAGGACTGAAGGGAGATGTGACATTTAAGAGGACAATGTAATGAGAATTAGTATTTATTAAAGGACTAGAAATGGGTTTTAGTGCTTTTCACTAAGTGGCCACTTCCATGTAGATGATCATGAATACAAATGTGTTTTTTCTTGTTCAGGACTGTAGTGATTGCAGGTTTAGAATTTAGGAAATAGCCCTAAATACATTTCAGAAAGAGCATGCTTAAGTGCAAGACTTCCTTTGATTTTTTTATATATATATATTTTACATTGTATGCCTTTGGTCCAGGTTCCCACACAGATGATGGGGCCCCCAGTGAGGAGGAATCCAATTGTCCAGGATGGAAGGACCAAGCAGAGCTCTCAGATGGAGGAAGGAGGCCCGAGGGTCTCCAACACCGAACCGAAGAGAAGGAAAGAAGAATGGAGGAGAGGAAAGCAAAGGTGCTGAAAATGCTGTCCAAACTTCAGGACGACACACCTCGTCAGAGAAACACAAGCAAAGGCTGCTCCAACTTCGAGGACTGTGAGTTTATCATGTAAAGATTGAAATGATTGAAACATTTAGACTTAACCACTGATCAGAATGCACATGCTCTCCCGCTCTGTACACAGTGAACTCACTCTGTACATGTAGCATGAAGCCATGAAGCATGAAGTTTTAATTAATGCTTATTTATATTCCTTAATTGATCTAGATGTGATGCAAGTAGTGTCTCTTTGTCGGCTCATTGTGTCGTGCATAATGGTTTGGCCGCGCCGCACTATCACTCTGCTATAGGAGTAAAAACGTTCCAGCTTGTTTGTATTTCTTTAAACCAATCACAGCCGCTGTGGGTGGGGTTAGCGAAGGGTACTGCTTCCTGTCCTCTTAAAATAGTGAGAGGTGGAATTGCGGTTGTGAAGCATTTGCATGCAGGGAGATCAGCAGTGTAATTAACACAGATAATTCTCCCTAAAAAAACACAAGCAGAGCTGCCTAACTGCACGATCCAAATCCTCAGCAGAACATTTGTTTCAATTTCGTTTTTTTTTTTTTCACAGTTTGATGCCTGGAGGTTGCTGTTGTTGTTTCTGGTGACGAAAAATAATGCAACACAAAGACAGCGGTAGGGGGAGGGGAGAATGCCAAGTGAGATAATTGGCCAATAGCAGGTTTATACCAGTAACCTACATCTGGTGGTTTAGACTAGATGCAGATGAAACAATTGAATACACACCATGGGATCTCATGGTTCATCAATTGTAGTTGAAATCTTTGTAAGACAACCAAAAACTTCTTGTACCTGGAAAATCTCAAGGAAGAATCAAGCATCACAATATACCGACAATCAAGTAATAAAAAGTGCAGAAAACACAAAGTTTCCCAAAGTCAGATTGCATAGTATAACATCTAAAAAACACGACAGTAATTTCAGTACGTTACTGAATCTTACAGGCATACATCTGTGTGTCCTCAGTTTAGTGGTCCTGAAAACCCCTAAACTAAGTTTTATACCTCAAATTCCCCATTTGTTCAGTTTTAACCAAGCAAAAATCTGTGGACATTTCAGTTTAATAGGACTAGGCACCAGTGTGAAAATCCCTGCGAAAAAACATTGTCCGACTTAAAAGTTTAACCTGGCAAGGTGCTGCAGTGACTAAATCAGATGAAGTGTTGAGTGATTTGTTGATTGTTGTGGCTGATCAGTGTATACAGGCTATTGGTGATTGACTGAATCCATCACCTGTTGTTTGGGGGCGATTAATTGACAACGAAGTCATCATTATTGGCTGCTGTCCAGTCGATTGGTGCTGAAAAGCCAAGTCAATTCATCAAACATATTTGAGAACTAAACAAAAAACTGTACTGTGTGACATTTGTGCACCCTGATCATTTAATATCATCTTATCCCCACTTATTTGTTCATTTAGAGGCTGCAAATGGAAGCGTCTTTTATCTTGCATCTTTCGGCTTTTGTTTAGTTTGATGCCAAAATAATCCTAAATAGGTAATTTAATGTTTCTTTTCGTAGCAAGCTCTTCCATGATTGCATTCATTTAAAATAGTGTGTGGGGATGTTTTTAACATTATATACATGGAAGCACATGTATGTTTTTTATATTATAAACTATAGGGTGTTTCATTTGCTTGGACTTCTTTCTCAAAGTGGACTCCCCTGATGAAATGTTATCATCTGTTCCTCAGTTTCTATTTAACATGATATGCTGAAGCCAGTCTCCATTTGTGTTTCAGGGCAACCTTTAAGACTGTGCACCGGCCCACCGAGGTGTAAGCTCTGCTGTGTGGAGGGTTTTAGTCAGAGTTGGACAATGAATTTAGGGAAGCAGCTCCCTGTTTGAACATGCTAAGTGTTATGCCAAACTATTAGCAATTAGAACACTGTCTGCTTGCCAGCTCTCGTCTTTGCTGCCTTTTCACACAATAGACGATGCAGGAAAAAAACACAAACAGCGCAGCACATTTAGCAACACTCCTCTCGACTCTAAAAACGTCCCCTCAATTACAGCACTTGATTTTTAGAATTGCCTTTTTTTTCTGCAAACAGGAGTTTTGGCCAGGAGTTCTCCAGTTTTCCCTCAAGTGCCTAATTTCTGGCATCCAAGCCTTTGTGAGAGCGCTGGGGCCGCCGAGTCCGACAATAAGCATCCACACCTAGGGTCAAGGCTGAAGGGCCGGCCCTCTGCATAGGTCAGTCAGGTCAGAGTTGTCCTGTGAGTGCTGGCACCCATGAATGGGACTGATTGGACAGGTTTGTTCAGACGGTAATCAAGCAGGATGGAGAACCCTGCAGCTGGCCTCGCTATTCTGCAGCAAGGTTATTACTGATGGAAAGCCTTTGTGTTGTTACAGCAGTACGGACTGTCGTGTGTGTGTGTCTGTGTGTGTTTGTGTGTGTGTGTCCTTATAATTTGGTGGAAACCAGGATGAGTTTTACATTGACGGCGGGAGAACAGCTCAGCAAAGGGAATCACTGTTGACTAGTCCTGTTTCCTTAAATATAGATATAGTTTTTAATACAAAATCAAATGTTACTGTGAAACCACACTGACAACATGAAAGGGGTCACTGAAGCTCCCCTCGGCTTTACACAGCTTTGTAGTGAGTGTGAGCTCATTGTGTAGCTGTCCGGCACACAACTTTACTGAGGTGGTTCGCTCTAACCGCTGTCATAGCTTGATTTTGGCCACAGCAGGCAGCTGTTTCCAGAGAAAGATCTTTTAAGACCCACTTTGCACTACCTGCTCGGTAACAAACTGAGCATTGCCCTGTGCTGCTGTTGTATGCCATCATGTACACATTTGGCAGCCTTGGGCCTTTGGAAACGTTTACACTGAACCTAGCAGGACTCTACAACAGTTATGCAGTGATAATAAAACATAAAGTAAAAGTGAAGAGAAAAATGTGCAGAAAATGCAGATGAGCTGCTTATTATATAGAAAAGATATTCCCTTTTTATGTAAACATATACATAGATTTAAAAGTTCTTTTGAATATCATTTTTGATTTATTTTGGATTTAATTTCCAAGTTGTACTCGTTTGACATAATGACAGTTAGAACAGCAAATTCCTTGTCATGCTACAAGTACGATATGTAGGTGTGTGAATGTGTTTCTGAGGTATTATTTTTAAGAGATTCAGTGGCTGGGTTTATGTTTATGCACGTGATGTGTTTACACACAGTCTGTCCTGGTACAATCTGTAATTTTTTCCTTTTTCCTGAATGTTGTCCAGGGCCCTTTTGTTTTGCCGTGTTTATCCTCGTGCGTGGTTTGTGTGTGCACAATAGTGTTGTTTCTGTATGCACGCTGACTGTCTCTCATCCACACTCTTGTAGCTGTGGCCCCTCATTAGTGTCTGAAAAGGACTAACTGGTCATAATTGTTCCTATTTTATCCAACACTGACCACTTTCCAAAAGATTCCCAAAATCCTCCCCCTGTGGACCCCACACCTATAACTTCCTGTAGCATACCACACATCTTCCAGTCAATCTTGTGACCTTTTAGGTTGTCATCAGTCAGTGAGCACTGCTGTGCAATTTTGCGAGCATAGAAAGTGTGTAAAGGAGCCCAGTGACCTGATGTAATCATGTGGTTAGTATGAGATGAGTCAGAACTGATTCTATTGTAGATGCTGCATGTTGGCAGTTTAGCAAATTTTAGTCACTCACTGCACTATTGTGCAGCCTGACGCTGTGTGTCCTTCTAACAGACTCTGTAGCTTTTCATTGTCATCTAGTTCTGTCAAGTTAAACTTTTTAAAGTATTTCTGTCTTCTGTCATTGCATGTGTTTTGGTGCGTCACTGTTTCCACCTCACCTGTGTGCAGTGACCACAGACTCTGTCTTCTGTCCGCGGCTTCTTGTGTCGTCTTTTCTCTATGGCCTGACTGTGATCATTGAGTCTGTATCTGGTCAGGATTTGACTCTGCTTTGCATCTCTGACTGTAAAGACATCCTGACAGTTTATATTCATGGTTTAGGGCCAGATATCAGTGAAGTTTGTTATGAGTTTTATTTTGATTCCTCTGATGTTCCAGATAAGCATCTTTTGTTAGTGTAATAATGCTGTCTACTGGGATTTGTTGTTGGAGTGCAGAGCTGAAGGGTGATGTCACAGAAGATACATCCACTTTCATATACATACAATGTTTAGCATGTTAATGTTCAACTATTGTAGGTTAGAGTTAGCATTAGCATGCTAGTCCTTACTAGTTCATTTAAGAATTGTGGAGATACTTCATGCTAGCTATTGTCTGTGCACCAACAGACCAATAGCTAACATATTTTAGAACAATTTAAATTTTAGCACAGTCTTTTACAGATCAAAAATTTCTGAGGGCATTCATTTACTTATTTTTTTTAAATAAGTAGATAAATGTAATCTAACTGAACTCAGTAATATGTTAGTAGTAAGATTAAAGCATGTAAGATACACAACAGACTGACTATTGGGATGTGAACTGTGTCCATGTTGTCTGTGAAAAAACATTTACTTACTGAACAATTAGAACAAGACTGCATTAAATATTCTAGTATTTGCCGTAAGTACTGTTGCTGCATTTATGCTTTTTCTAGGTCAGGTCTAAACACAGTGGATCTTCAGGCTGTAAATTCAGGGCAAATAGGGTGACACTGGTGACGAAGTAGTTGTGGTTTCCTTTGTATTGCCAAAGAGTGCTTATTAAGCAGCGACCGGCTGTGGTGTGAGGGACTCTGTGGGCTGAGGTCTCTGATGAATGTCAATGTTGATACGGAACACCTGGCAGCCTTGAGCCAGCCTCACTTTGACCCCAACCCGGTAAAACCACCATGAGCAGCCCATATTACTGTCTTCTACCTGTGGGGGCGGAGGTCAGGTCTAGCTGTTGTTTCCAAACAGTGAATGAGCTCAAAGAGAAAAATACGGCATGAACAAGAAAGACCCGCCGCAGTGGTGTGAGGGGTTTGTGAATGTGTCTGTGTGCACGAGGATGTCCCTTGTGTGTGTTCAGGTACAGTGCCTTTATGTAACCCCCTGTTTGCTCAACCTTTGGTCTGGAATACCTCTATGTATTTACCATCAGTCCAGAATGACTGGGCAAACAAACAGCTCGTCTATTGATGAGCGGCAGCGTGGAATATGCCCGCTGTATTCACTGGAGAGAAAAAAGGACGGGGTAGACGGAGAGAGAGCAAAGTAAATCTGTCAAAGAGTCTATTATACGGTGTCCAAACAGAGAGCGCCCTCCACAATGGCCCTATTAATGGCACAATGTCAAGGAGCGGCAGGGCAATAATAGCAGATGATTTTGCTTTGTGAGGTTATCTCTGGAGATCAGGTACTGCAGTAAAGCAGATGATTTGGACTCTTGGGGGCATATCAGTGCCGATCTGCGGCAGGAGCTGATTGGTCGTAGGCGTGTGTATGTGTGCGGAAAGCGTAAGTTGTGGTTTGTGGCGAGGCCGATGGCGTGCAGCCAGAGACGGGAGTGTGGCCGCTACGTGTGTCTTTGTTTGTTTTCCTACCAGAGCTTTAACCCCCCTCAGCACACACAAACACACACTCCTCAGTGTTTTTGGAGAAAGTTAGGGGGAGGAGTCGTGTTTTCATGCAGCGCCTGCAGGAGAATGCTGCCAAATGCTGTCACCCTCTTTTACATTGTAGTGCCCACTCAGAAGAAACTCGCACATGTTGCCAAAGTGTCCCCTGAAAAGACTCATTTCTTCACTACGCTAAGTAAAGAACACTGTGGTCCCAGAACTCAACATTCATGAAGTTTTGGGTACTGCCTTTAACACAACATCCTCCAAACTAAAACACAAACAATTTGTCATCACCTTCCAAAATGAGCCATATGACCAGAGAAAGCAGATTTATAGAAGGTTTTTCTGATTTCCAACTCCATAGTTAAATCAGGTTAATGTCAGGCCCCTTGGATATGGTTGGCTTATGGTTATAGTCATGTTCTGCAGTCTCAAAGTTTAGTCCTGTTTTGCAGCACAGGATTTCTGGAGAATTTAGAGCTTCCCACTGTGTTTGGGGATAATCACAGTGAGAACTTCCAAAGTCTAGCAGTGACTACCGAAATTACAGCTTTTTAAATGATGAGTTGTAAAGGTGTGTGTGATGGTAAGTTTAATCACACACAGTCTCTCCTCATAACAAGCATTTGTTTTGAGCACCATTTGTTTTCCTTTGTTTTTTCCACATATGCAGTCAGTACAATTGCAGTGCCAACAGTCTGCGTGGTCATGAGACTCTCAGACTTAGGTGGATGAAGAAACTTGTGTCAGGAAAGTATGAACTGGCCTTGAAGGAGGACAACCATTATTCACATGACAACAACGGTCACAAACACAGTAAACACAAGTCATTTTAAGTGTTGAAAACCAGCCATTCCCAAATTTAAGAATGCTACAGCCCAATTTGAAGTCTGAAAATCTTCTGTGTTCCCCCCAAATCAGCTCTGATCAACACTAAGATGAAAGATTTCCCTACATGTTTGCTATTTTGTAAACAGAACAGTTCTATGTGAATGTGGACCTGTCAGCATGTGGATACTTGGAGTTTGCAATCAGCTTTTCTTCTCAGTAGGACACCTCCACTGCCCTGGCACTTTCACTTCCAGTGACAACTGGATTCAAATGCTTCCCTCAGATATTCTCGCTTTAGTTTAAAAGAAATCTTGAGTTGGATGAATATTCTTTATGTTTCTACAGTGTGATGCAGCTACAACTCTTTTAAGGGCCTTGTTTCCACACACAAAGAAAGGGACAATGGATTAAATAGTTCTGATTACATTTCTTGAAAATGATAAATATTTAATCATTAATATTACATTGTGATTTCAAACTTAGTTACAAAATCGATAAATCAAAAACTTAAAAATAAAAAAACAATGTAAGTGATTGTATGGTCCACTAGGGGGCCATGACCTACACTTTGGGAATCACTGGTTTAAACAATACCTGCAAAACTCATTAAGGAATTGTTATTAATGAATAGAAAACGCATGAACTATATTGCCATCGTTTGCATTAGCACTCAGTCAAGAGAAAACAGCTCACGCTGCTACATTACGACTAACACCACTCTTTATGACTGTATGTTCACACATCATATATATTTAATTCATAATTGTATAAATATAATATATTTTTTACAATGCGAGATTTGAACCCAGGACCTTTGAGCTGCTGCCCAAATTAAATCTATTTAAATTTTGAACAACAAAAATGTATTGAACCTTACAAAAAATGGACAGTGAATATATTTCATAGGGCTTCAAACATAAATAAAACTATTCATAATCACTCTCACACACTCATTCTGCTCTCTAAACTCTTTTAAACACAATTCAAATGAAATATCCGACATATACTGTATGAATCATTGTGTGTATTGTAACACATTCATTTCCACATTTGAACCTGCAGCATTTTTTGAAACTGGTGTACTCTACCATTTAAATTACTGCTGATACCACTATTCTGTACAGTGCAGCAATTTTTTGCAGTGTGGTTGGGCGCTGATGGAGGCCGCTGGTGTTGAGGAGAGCCGTTGTTATGGAGGAGTGTGTTTGGTCTGCAGCAATGTTTAGGTGGGCGGTATGTGTCAAAGTAACATCCACATGAATGCCATGACCCAGTGTTTCTCAGCAGAACGTTGCCTTGTAATGAGATGGTTAATGTTTTATACTTGACCTGTCAGTGGTTTTGATGCTGTGTCTGATTGGTGTATGTGGTGCACTGAATCAGTCATCATTAGTTTGCAAAATCTGAGCCATCTAAGATGATGAAAAGAACAGAGAAAACAAAGATTTAAAACTTATGTGTCTTTCTGACTTCATTCTTGTGCAGTATTAGATAGTTTCACATCAGAGGAATTTGAATAATTGCAAATTCAGCCATCTGAGAAACAAACCCTTCGCTCCTTGATGCTGTACATGTAACCTGAAAGAAGATTCCAAGTAGACATTGGACATTGTCACACCTGAAAGTCCCAACTAAGGTATATGTTTTTGTTTTGTATACATTTAATCCAGTTAGTGTTTGTCTCACATTGCATTACATTACACTGTCCTGTAGTCATCACCTATGTGGCTGCATCTCTCTGTGCTGGACATTGATTGGTTTGTAGATGACTGACGATGTTTTCCAGGCTGTCATAAAAAGGAAATTTGTCCTTTTCATAGGTCAATGCATTGCTTTTTCTGATGGCATCAACCACCTTCATACACTGCTGTTACAGTTTCTTTGTCTTCAGGCGTCACTGCCATCCTGTCCCCTCATATCCTCTTCTTCTCAACTTTTCAAAGACAAACCAAACCATGGTTGAGTCGGATCTGGACTGAGACCACTTATTATCGTGGGACCAAGGTTTCACTGTTTAGGTTGGACTGTGGTCTGGAGAAGGTTTTTATACTTCTAGTTTTGGTTCACATCAAACTGAACAGTTCATACCAAAGGATATAGATGTGGAAAGGCCAACTGTCCTACTGTCACATTGTCAAGTGCATGAGGGCTCTGATGCAGACTTTTCAGCATTTTTAAGTGCCCTCTCTGTAAGTATGCATATCGGCAGAGTTTGTTGAGGGAACTGCCAATAGTTTGTAACAAAATTGGTGACATACATGTGGTTGCCCTGTGCCCCCCCAAAATTCCACAAATTTGCATGGATTGTGCAGGGAAGAACTCTGCCCTGGAGCAGGTGCTTTCTTCTACCTTAAAAACATGCCTGAAAGAGCTTCTACAAGGGCAGTTCTTACTTAGTTCTTCTTGGTTCCTGCAGTGGATGACCAAGTTTGAGATTTAGTGCTTGGATGGAGGCATAGTTGATCATAATTGATGCCACATCTGGGACACATCATTATGTCTCAACAAAAAAAAACACTCTTTATGATGCACACTGCTTTAAACGCCATTGTTCTTGTACTTGGTTGTTGGTCGCTCTTACTTCCTTACCAGTGACATCATCAGCAAGCCATGCTATGATTGGTTGGCAGCTAGCATGTCTGTCATGTGTCTGCAAGAATTCAATACTCTATAATCCCCCTAATCTGACACAGTGACTATCTTATCAGACACAAATACGATTGTCTGAACTCGGCATTGGGTGATCACTCTGACAAGGATCCCCCACGGCATGTCGCAATTGGCCGGATTTGTGAAGATGACATAGCAGACACAGGTAGAGCCTTCAAATGTGGATGTCCAGATCGTAGTTCTTTGTGTACATGGCTTTGTAGAGATCAACAAAAACATAGCTTTGACACAGGAGACACATCTTGTTTTATAGCAATGGGTCCTTAAACACAATGCCAATGTAAACCAAGTAGTTTTAGTTGTACTAACCTGTATAATTAATTTACAGGTTGTTTTGAGAGACACTGAGACCAAAAAGGCTTTAAAAACACAAAAAAGTATTCAATCTGAATTTAAAACTGTTAGATATAAATAAAGATTCATGACAATGTGAAGTTTATCTGCAGTTTTCCTGTTAACTGATAACAGGAACTCACTTTCTTATCCTTTCATCTTAATCCTTTAATCTTTACAGGTTGAGTTAAATCTGCATGACATCGTTTATAAAATACAACAGCACTAAACTCATGCAAGTTAGATGGAAAATTAGCTTTATTTGCTCAATGATTGCAGGTCAACTGTATTTCCATTGCATAAGAGCATCTTACAGGATGTTTTCTGCTTTTTCAATCCTCACAAACACAAGTAAAGCTCACAATAGCTGAAACCACACACAAACTGCTCTTTATGTGGCTGCTTTGTCAATGAGTCCTTTCTACTGCTCCTCCTGCTGGTCTACTACAGTCCAGAGTTTTTCCTGTAACACTTGCATCAGATAAGATTTCCATCTTTACCTTTCATGTGGCGCCTGTTCCGATCGCCCAACAATGCCTCATTCTATACTATTGTGAAACGATCCGCTTGGCCTGGTTTAAAGGTCTGCCTCGGTGCTCAGACCTCTCACCTCTTATCAGGCAGCACCACACTTCATGTTTTACAGCTTTGTCTCGTCGCATTGAGGAAGTAGATTTACGGGATCATCTCATATTTAAAGAACCTAAACCCAAACCATCCCATAAACCCATTTCTCGCTGAGTCGATGCCGTTAGACACCGGTTTAGACTCTGTTTATCTGAGTGTGTGAATGCATTTTGCTCCAGATTCGCAGTCTTAATCACATACTTTAGGCCTGTATATGTGGGGCATGTTGCACTCTGACATTCTCCCGCTATTAAAAAAAAGGGGGTCACCTCCTCTCTGCTGCTGAATGTGACCTTTGTTAATGGAATTATGGGACAGTGTATACAGTGTTACGATGAGCACAAACAAAAGTCTGGGATTAAGCGGGAAAGAGAGCAACAAACAAACACGTTAAAAAACACAATGGACTCCTGTGTGTGTGTGTTATAAATTGCATCCCAGCTCTGACATTGTTTTCCAGAGGTGCTCGTTTGTGTAGATGCACATAAATATTAAATTTTGTTTTAAATTAAGGCACGAAAGCTTGATATGATTTCAAATTGTTGAACATATGAGGTTCAATACCAAAACAATACTTTACTGTCACTTTGAAATATAAATATGGTTTTCTAAAACCTGAAAATGCATGTGGAATGTTGCCAAACACCAACAGTGACACCAGCATATTGCTTTACAAATTTAGCCTGAATGAGCAAAATTATGATTTAAGGTCTGACTAAAATTTGAAGATATATGCTATAGTATAAGATATATGTTTGAAATGATGGATGTGTTTTTGGATACAGTGCCTTTCAGACAGGCACTTCTCTCTGTTCATCTGACGTCATCTGAACATGTTGGCGTGAATCATCACCCTGTTCCCTTTTCCCTGTAAAAGTTGCAGCGACCGTATTACTAAGTTTGGCCTATTAATATTTCAGCATCACTTTCCACATAAGTGGAACTTAGTCATATTAACAGAAAAACAACTTTCTACCTCGAGCTGTGTGAATCAATTTGGGAAAGGCTTCTTTGACATTTCAGCACCAATATCAATCCAGAAGCATCACAGAGAGCAACAGACACAGTTTGTGTACCAAAAATCACGAAAAACCTTTCACCTTCACATTGATTTTGGCCTTTAGTTTCACATCTAATACTGAAACTGAATGACAATACAGTTTAGCATACTGACTCAAGAAGTACTGTGGAGATCACAGATGGGTCTAAGTAACACCAAAATACATCCGTCACTTAGAAATAGTACGAACAACAAAGTTAGCCTGAATATAAAACAGTTTCTTTTTTCAACTTTAGAATTGTAATTAATTTCAAAATTGAACTCAGATTTGGTACTTCAACAGAGATAGTAGTCTGCTGAAAATTTGACATGAGGAACATTAACATGCTGATTTTTAAAATTGTTCTTAAAAGCAGCCACATCTTCTAAACACAAGCACCTCTGTACAAGACATTTGCCAAAACAAGATCGAAGCAAAATTTGAACTTAAATCAACAATTATGTTTCAATACTTGGTGTTTTTTTAAATCTTTGTGTGTATTGTATTCAGAGGAAGCCAAACTTTTCCAGTGATAAACACTCTTTCAAAACAAGTTTAACATTAGTAAAATTATCACTTAGGATCAAAATGTGACTAAACAAGTCTAAACATCTGGTTCAGCACCTGACAGCTTTCTATACTCGGTGCTATCGACACGTTTCGGTTGGTGCCAAAAAAGCATATAGATTTGATCTCCAGTCCCCCCCGACCAGAGAAGGAAATATAAATCATACACAGATGAGTACCGATAGTGGTCAGACAAGCACTCAGCTGTGTTTTTCATCTGTCAGCTGCAGACATTGAAAATGACGTCCAAGTGTGTGTTAAATGAGTTGTGACCCGCGGCTGTTTGCAGCCTGTGGACCGGTGCAAGAGCAGTGACTCTGCAAGAGAAAAGGAACAAAACAGAAAAACAAACGCCAGTGAAAAAGTGAACCTCCCTGCTCATCATCATCATGGCCCCATTCTTCCTCTCTCAATTGCAACTGAATCGCCTCGGTCTCATTACAGATTATGGCCTCAACAGAGTGACTCTCCCCTTTCTCTCGCCTTTCTCCACACAGTCCCTCTCTTGATTAACATTTTCTGCTAGGCTTCACACCAAAGGCACAACCTGTGCGCTTTAAAGGCAGGGTGAAAAAAAAGCCATCAAGCGCTGGAGTGGAATCAGATAAGGCTATCAGGCAGGAGGCTTTACTGCCTCGGCTTTGTCCCGCTCCTCCACCCGCCCTCGCTTCCTCCCTCAATCTCTCACTCCACTGCACCTTTTGTCCATGTGATTCCCTGACGGAGTGCTCCCCTCAGCCGGGGACCCCAGCCTCCTCCAGCACCACTGCACCGACGGTTGTACACAGCAGCAGAAAGAGCACACAAGACTATGGTGGAGGCTGAGGCTGAGGGTTGACCCATCTCCACTCTGTTTCACTCACAGAACAGACTTTACTCTCATTTTAGACACAAATAGAGAAGATTATAGCTCTAAGTTGTTTTTTTTAACTTCTCAAAACTAATTTTCACCCAGTTGACTCTTAAATCACTACATGTCACTGTGTTTTTGCTGGTAACAGCTTAAAAAATAGTCAAAATTTCAAGTAAAACAGAGAAATCCTTGGCATTGAACAGAACCAACACT
The DNA here is from genome assembly GCF_000690725.1 of Stegastes partitus. NCBI lineage: Eukaryota > Metazoa > Chordata > Actinopteri > Pomacentridae > Stegastes > Stegastes partitus. The sequence continues at coordinate 395,272 of NW_007577943.1, read as the reverse complement.
GGTTGTGAACACAGCTGAGCAAGCTGCAAAACATAACGTGAAAAAATGGCTCTGATAGTTTGATTTGATCAGACTAACTGGGCTTCTCAACCATGGAACTATGTAGCGCTGCATTTGTAGCGTTTCCCACACAAACTTTCGTGTTATCCAGCAGTGGGTTTTATCTGCAGCAGCATTTTCATGGTCCAACACATGTTTACTGTCTGTCCAAAATAATATCACTGGAGCGAAAGCAACAAATAAATCCAATATTTTTACAAACTGAGCAGCGAAGCTTTGCTCCTCTTCTTCGCTGGATGTACGTTGAGTCCACTGTGGCAGGCCGGGATGCAGTCCATCCACATAATGGATTTAAACACAAACACAAATGGAGCTAACACACAAAGTACTGGTGTCTTGGTGCGTGACTAACATTTGGTAATATTATCTAATGTTCTTTTACATCTCAGTAGCGTTAAGTTTGATATCACATATCAGGATATAACAAAAACCAGTACTGAGTGCTTCACACTTGCCCATAACACAAACTAATATGTGAGGACTGGCTGGTGTCAGTCAAAAGTTGTTTGTCTGACACAAACTGACGCTACCTTTTATATGCACGCATTAGAGAGCAAAAGCTGGCGCATTTTCACAGTGCAAAGTTTGTGGTTTTGTTGAGCTGAATGTTTGACTGATCTGTAACTGCTGCTGCTGCCGGCATCAGAAGCAGAAGCTGCTGTTGTAGGTGTTTTGTTTTTTGTTTTTTGCAAACTGCACAAACACAATAATTTATCATAGCAAAAAAAACCTAAAATGCAGTGTTATGAGCAAAAAAGGCGAACTTTCTAAAGCACAGACTTGCTACCACCTCCTACTGTGTCGTGTGCTGAAGCAGAGACAACTTCCTTATCTGGCATATTGCGACCTGTTGCAGAAAAAAAGCAGTTTTAGGAGAGCTGCATCTTTTTCATGTTAATTTCTGTCTACCAACGCTGCTACAAAACACCTTTCTGTTAAAACTGTACACTTTTTGCTCACCCTGTAGCGATGCAGGCTTGTGCATTTTGTAGTGTGCTCGCATGTATTTATCAAACAGCTACAGCTTTAGAAGATATTGTATAAAATACAGATGCAGAAAATGATCCTACTTGAGTAAATACATGAATTTAAAAAATATGGAGTTCTGAGATGATGGCAAGTTTCAAACCTTAGCATGTACTCCTGCATGGTTCTGATCAGCAAGCACAGAGTGTGCAGCCTGCTTTATTATAAAAGATATTGTTTTATGTTTATGTTGTGGACTCCCACAAGTCAGCACAGGTCAGCTGCTAACTCTCCTCCAGATGGTGGGCGAAGTCAGCCTCAGCCTGCCTGGCTCTGAAAAGGAGGAGGATCTATTCACTGTGTCACACACGGTACTGCTTCACTTCAGCAGATTGACCAGAGCGCTGATCCGGCCGCTCTGTCAATGTGCGTCCTTTGAAGGGAGGAGGAGGACTTTAAATCCCTGCCTGGTCTCATGCGGGCCGAGCTGGTGGCTGCGTGTGTCTCCAGATCCTGCAGCCTCTTCTCATCGCAGATATTTGCAAACAGATGCGAAGAAGGCAGCCCGCAGGTTTTTTGATCAATCAAGCTTTAACAAGTCAAGTTGACTACATACGAATGTAACATTTTGCATGTGAAAGGACGAGGCCTGGTTTTGATTAGGCCTAAGCTGATAAATGGCAGATTCAAACAGGCCCCCCTGCTATTGCAGAGAAACCCCAGAGGTCCAGAGGTTTAAGACCAGACTGATATCAACTCTGTTGCTCCTCTTTCTTCTCTAAACCAATGAATAGATCCATTATTCAGTAGACTCATTCTCATCTCCTAAATTGAAGTGGCAGCAGCTTAAAAGCCCCATTTTCAACTCCCCCTTTTTTTTCGAAGTCGCTTACCCTCCCAAATTTGCCTACTGAAATATTCATGGATGTGGTTTGTCTCAGTTTGTGTCCCCTGAGTAATCATTGCTTTTATATTTGAGACTTTTGCACTGAGTCAAGACAATAAGCTGTATATATATATATCTAAGTTAGAAAACTGTTTTGACAGGAGTCTTAACATAAACGAGTCATAAAAACATCAGAAAAAGCACTTCAGAGTTTCAGTTTGTGAAGATATTTATATTTCGTGTCTCAATTTTCGTGCCTTGTAGACACGAACTGCAAAAAGTCTTAAATGTGACAATTTAATATACGGTTGTTTCCTTTAGTTTCCCCTTAACCACATATCCGGTTGCTAGAATCATCCTCCCTGTCTGACTCAAACACAATCTTTTTTTGAAGTGCCAAATTTTGCTCTTTTTTTAAATTTTTACTCTTCAGGAATGGGCACACTGTCCAGTTTTTGGAGACTTTGTATGAACTTTTAAACAAATAGAAATGTTCTGGTTGTCTTGTGCATCATTTTCAATAATGTTCAGCATCATTCAGCCTTTGGAAACTTGGAGATCTGCACTCTAGTTTAAAACTTGGTTTGGATGCACAGCATGAATTTATAATGGCCAGTCCTCCAGCCACTGCATCAAATTTTTCATTTGTAACCTTTGAAGTGTCAGAAAACAATAGAAAGGTCCATCTCAGACTCGTCATGTATATATATTCAGTTTCTATCATATCATTCCAAGAAAAGCATCAGGTCCAGGGAGTGTTTGGCATTCCGGCTTGATAAAATGACTCCAATGAACTCAAATGCAAATAAATTCCATCAAGATATTCGCTCAGGGTAAATTCCTTTTTCTTATTAAAGCAGAATAAAGTAGTTTATTTCAAGGTCTTGACTGCTGCAGCTTCTCCAGCAACTATGCATTCCATTTTCTCTCTTTATAAAAAGACCCAGCAGCCAAGTGCCACTCTGCCTCCCCCGACCCCCAGATCCTGGCCAACTGGACGCCCTGTGAACCACTCGCCCTGCATTGTCCCCTCTGTGTGACCTCAGTGCGACCAGAGGAGAGAAATATTGCTCTAATCCACTCTGCACACACATGCCCACACTAAGGAGCCTAATGTTGTTACTTGAGCTGGAAATCACTTTTAAATATAATCTGGCACACAGAAAGACGTCAAATTCACCGTGCGTTAGCCGAAATTTTGTTCATCTGCAGTCACAAATTACAGTCAACATGGCTTCTCCGAGCACTGAACTTTTTCCCCTTTTGTTTTCTTCTCTTCTCTTTCCAGTCGACTTTTTGGCAAAGTATTGCATTTTCAGTCAGGAGAAGCTGGCTGAGTACAAAAGAGCTTTTGAAGCAGTAAGTGAAAAGGGATTTAAACCCTTTGTATTCCCTCTCTCCTTCAGGATATTCTGTTTCACTCACTGTAATATGTTGCACTCTTCATCAGAAATACGGTGATTTTCCTCTGACAGCAGCAGTGGTGACAAGTAGTTGGTCTACAAATCATCAGGAAAAACATTAAAATATGTTTGTTACTGTTTTCCAGAATTCAAAGTGGAGTATTTAAATCACTTACAACTAAATGTTTTTTAGTTTGTAGTCACAGAAGACACTAAATCAGTAAATATTTACAACCGAGAAGCTGGAAACAGCAAACTTTGATTTTCTTGTCTAAAAATCTGATTTGCAATCAATAAATTATCTACATTTGTTAGCATTCATTTTCTGTTTGCTCAAATATTTGGCTCATTCATAGCCTGGAGGAGTTCTCCAGATATGTCCAGCAAGTGAAGAACCAGCTGTAAATTCACTTTTCAGAATTTTATCTTCCTTATTTTGTGAAATACTAAACATTTTTCCCTTTTTAACCCACGTGAATCCTTCAAATGAAGCATCCAGAAAACTCTGACAGTGACGTTGATGGTATGTGTTTGCAGGAGGACAGCGACGATGACGGCTACATCTCCTGCCTTCAGGTTCTACTCGCTCTTAAAACCATCATCCCTCCTGAGCTGCTGTCTGACGAAGAGGAGATCTACGTCTACAGAGTAGGCCTTGATCGCATCCGCACACAGACAAACACACATCCACACATGCGCCGCTGTAACGCCAAATATCTCTTTCAGATCTTGGAGATGGTGGACTTCAGAGTGACAGATGGGCTCGTGGACCTGCGGCTCTTTGCTGTGATTGCCAGCCTGGCACAGAAAATATCCTCCATGGAGTAAGTGACCAACAGCAGACACACTCCTCAGTGAGGCCGCAAGAGGAGTCACTGACCTCCCATAAATAAGAAAAGAGTGTGTACGCAAGTTTGTTCCAGTGATTTTGTCGTCGTGTGTGGGGCTCTCTTTGATCCTCTTCCCCTTATGTCTTTTAAGGAACATATTTACGACTCAAAGATTTGCGTTTGGACTTGATAATGACAGATTCTTCCCTACAAAGCCAAAACACGCTGGCCTAAATGACTAGCCTTTGGCTTATTGACAGCTTATTCTACTATAAACATGTATTATAACATAGAACATTTTGTAATTTGAGAGGAAAACAGCACAAATGTTTCACAAAAATCAGAAAAGAGATGTTAAAACCCAAACAAAACCTTTTTTTTCCCTATTTTTTCCTGTTTCTTGGAGTTGAAAACTTCATTTTGATGCTCCTTGTGAATTTCATTTGTTTTGTCACATGAATCAGTCATTGTCTAAATCATAATGTTAAAAAGGCACCGGATATGTTAGTTAATCGGCTTAAATCTGAGTAACCTAACTTAGCAAAGCAGTAACTACCGACTTTACAATTAATAGTAGTCAACCAACAGTCAAAAGACATAAAACTAAGGGTTGACAACTTGTATATCTCTGTTGCATAGTGTGCAGATTAGGGCCTTATGAGTCCTCCTCTCTGTTTCTGTAGTTTATTCTTTCTGTAATCATTAGCACTAAAAAAATATTTAGTGAGCTAAACTTCCAAACTGTCTTTGTTTGAAGCTTCTTAGATGGGAAGATTTGTTGATTTTGGTTTTTTTAATCTTGTGATCTTGTGTTATTACTCAAGTAAAAAATTAACAATGAAAATATTCATTCATCCCAGTTTTCCAGAGAAAGACAGACACCTGCTCCAAAATCCCAGAAAGTTGAATCTAATTTTAGAAAATGTTAGTTTCAGTGATCAAATCCAGACACAAAACTAAATATGAAAACATTTTGCAGTGATGATGTGTCCTCTGGCTCTGGAACTTGTTCTGGCTGTTTATTGTCTGTCAGCATTATATCGACTTAATCATTAGGCGGCAATGAAGGTTATTGCTGCCATCCTCATTAACAATACTTTTTCTTTATATATGCATTCTGTTAACATTTGATAAGAGATTCACAGTAGAGCTGAAAGGTCTGACTTTATCTGAACTTCAGCTGGTGGTCTGCTGCAACGATTCCTCAATTAATGGATGAGCTGATAACCAAAAAATGTATCAACTTTTTTGATAATCAAATGATCAGTTTAGCATTTTTTAAAGCAAAAAGTCTCAAATGTGGTGATTCAAAGTTTGCTTTTGTCCTGCGTGATACTAAACTGAGTAAGTTTTGTTTGAGCTCAGTTTTAATCATCACTTTCACAGTCTCCTGACATTTTGAGGACAAAAGAAGTAATAAAATTAATTAATAATGAAAATAACCAAAGATTGAACCTTGCTCAGACAGAGCTTGGCCCCAGCGTCCTCGTGTCTCTACATCATGCCCCATATGCCACAGATTCCCACACACAGTGCTTTTTTTTTTCCCCCTGCCCTCGGGTCTATAGCTTCCTACAGACAGGAGTGTGTGGAGCCAAGCCCACTCTGGAGGTCCCCGAGGGTCAAGGCCTGCTCCCAAAGCCCTCACCCCGGAGTGAGAGCTCCCTCTCAGCGAGGACAGGGCCAGGGTCATGGGTCCTCTGATTTACGGCCAGTCCTTTGTGCTGTGTATTAGAGGAGGCCTGTAGACTGACTGCCTCGCTGGCACACAGCGACCAGGGTGTCTGCTCTGTATAGAGGCAATTATAGTAATGATAATGAATGTCCATATTAAACCTTTTTTTCACAGAACTCCCCTTTGCAATTTAAATAATACGAAGAGAGATCAGTGTGCATAATTCCACCTCCCAAACAAGGAGAAAACAATAGCATCCTTCTGCCATCTCATCCCAACTGAACTAAATTGATCCTCTTACCTGTTTCAGTTAATCCTGTTGTCTCTAATCCTAGCTTAGAAATGAGCTGCAACAGTGGTTACACAATCAGCCCTTCTGATCATGTAAGGCTTAGAAATCTGAGGAGGTGTATCCCACATTGTCTGATATATTTCTTGCAGTTTTACCTCACTCTAATTGCGCCCCTCCCCCCCTACACTTTCCTCTTTTCTTTTCAACTTTAACTGTCCGTCCCTCTCGTGCCTCTCATCTCTCCGACTCTCTTGCCGCCTCCCTCTCACCCTCATTGCTCTGCTGTTTTGGCCCTTGACTCAGCCCATCTGTCCCTGTGTAGCATTGTGCTCCTTGACAAGTCCACCTCACACGGCGCCACATTCCCTCAGGGCGCATCACGTGGCCGGCCAAGAAGCACATTGCCATACAGGATTCCCAAACAGCATCAGTGGAGCCGTCGCAGTCATTGTCGTTGTCACTCTCATCCCTCTTTGCTTGTGTGGAGTTTGTGAGCAAGCATGCGTGCAGTGAGAGTTACCGTAAGTCTCCTGGAAATTCACCAGACTAAATGAGTCAGCGAGCAAATGAGCGAGAAAACATGAGACAGCAATATCTAGACTACTTGCCGCCACATAGCTGTCTGGCCGTGTGAGTCCCTCCTCCTCCAGAGAGCTTCATATGAGCCAGCGTCTCTTTAGCCCGCTCAAAATATCCCAAAACAAGTCTGAGTTCTGTCAAGTCAAACTAGGTCAGGATGTGTTTGCGTCCCTTCAACCCCGCCTCACTGTATACTGTCTCTCCAATGAGGAGACCGCCAAAATTTTGGGCATTACGTAAGCGAGAGGGTTGCTGTTGACCACAGCAGGGAGCCAGAGGAGGGCGGACAAAAGAAAATGGGTTAGGCTGCTATTATCCTCCCTGCAGTCCACCACCGGTCCCCCTAGCCTCTCGTTTACGCTAGCCATTATCACGCCAGTGTCCTTGCACACCAGCATTTGGACTCTTTTACTGCAAACCAAGTGCAATTAATGATCATTAGCTGCCCTGTCTCGCTTCATCCCCATCAAGCCCCTGCCTGCGCCGTGGTTGGAGGACAAGGGCCAATCACCGCACTGGGAGCACTCAGGCGTGCATTGCACTCGATGGCCTAGTGCTCGGCCATTCTTTGCTCTAACAGGCCATTGAGCGCTCGGCGAGGAGGGGCTCATTAACACCGGGCGCTCGTTAGAGAAGGGACGACCGTCGCTGTGCCACACGCTGGACGGGAGAGCCTGTCCCAACACAATCGTCCGTGTCTCTCCTCTAATTATCCGAGCGGACCTAGATTTTGCTGGTGCGCGAGCGGTCACATTGCACCAGAGTGTGTGCCCCGGCCGCCCGTTCCCCTCCCCAAACCTCCACACGAACCCTGCTCACCCTGCTGCAGCCGCCCCCACACCCGCCATCCCAAAACCAGAGCAGTTTTTTTTTTATCCGTTAGTGTGGCGGGATGTCCCCGTGTGCCCACGCATTGTTTGGCAGCTAGGCCACGGTGAGCAACCACAATGGGCTCAGAACACTTTACCATCACATCTCCACAAACACAACGCTGCACGGGATTGACCCGCCAAAAATCAGCCACCACCACAACCAAAGCTTCAACCAACACTCCTTGTTTTTAGAAATATTGGATTAAAGGATTTATTTTTTTAATGTGCAGCATCCCTGTTTGTCCAAATGTAGACCTTTAAGGTCTCCTTAGCATTAGTCATGTTTAAAACCTGTGTAGGCTCTTGTGTCATGGAAGGGGCTCCCCAAAGTCTGACAGACAACATGTGGGGTTCATTTTACCTTTGGCTTGAGAAGAAACCTGCATTTGAAACTGAGGAAGTGCCGTATGATGATGTGGGCAAAAAGCTTGTTGTATTGTGGGATCCAGAGTGATCCATGCTGCTGACCAGAAGTGTCTTGCCCTCTGCTGCAGATTTTTGACTATAAATCTCTTGCAATAATTACAAATCTAAACTAAATCACTTCATGTCTCTCTGCAAAGGAACATCTCACTTGTTGATGGTGTCATTTTTGCTTTTCTCTAACAGCGAGTTTATGCGATCCCTAATCAGCAACATGGACTTCCGCTCTCTGGAAGTGCGGCTCTTCAAAGCAAAGGTAATGCAGTGGGAGCCTCCTCACCACATGTTTACACTCTTGAATTTGTTTTCACAAGGTGCACTCGATTACCACAATGCAACCTCAGATTAACTCTCACATTAGCCACATTCATGCCATACACAGCATCTCCGCCTCTCGTTCGTGGCCCCGCAGGTATAATTATAATGAAATAAATACTGGCAAACACTTTGAAGAGCAATTCCAAAGCATGCTTTATACAGCAAGCTTCTTTTTTTTTATGAGAGGCACTCAGCCCTCATGCATAGAAATGAGGGAAGCAAGCCAGTGAGAGAAAGAGAGGGGTGCTTTTCCCTTTTCATAGATTAGCACGGCCCTAATCTCATTAAAGTGCCCAGCAGTGAACATGCCGTCCACTCCGCCCAGCCCTGTAATCAGCCCGAGACACACAGCTCATCTTAGAGGGACCGGGACTAGCCTTCCAGCTGGCTGCTCCCAAGCAGGCCCGGCCTCTCATTCATACGAGGAAGTATGGAGCAACTGAAAGGCAGGAGCAGGAGGAACATGAAAGCCTGTGGCCATGGGTGTGGAAACTGAGCCCCTGGCCAGGTAGGGAAGGCTTTGTAATTACAGAGCTGTTAGGGATAGGGTTGTTAACTGGAGAGGCTGGTAGGGGGAATGGGCTAATTGCCAGAGGGATTATTTCCCCCCCCTCCTCCCCCAACAATTATTACCTGCATTAACTGTGCAAACAGGTGCGCTCAAACAGAGCTAGAAACAGGCTGCGGTAATCTGAAGCTACCTTAAAGAGCAAGCACACAACAACACACAGTCACACAGCTACAAGTGTGCTGAGAACAAGTCCAGAGCCAGTTTTCCTTGTTTTAAGTCTTAATTATGTCTGATGTTACTATGATTCCAACTCCTGCAGCAACTTTTCCTGTTCCTCTTGGAGGAGCAGCGAGGAGACGCTGGAGCTCAGCAGGGCTTCATCAGCGCTGAGCAGCTGCTGCTGGAGCTGAAGGCCGGAGGGATCCACCTGGAGCAGGAGGCAGCCGTCAGACTGGAGCTGCAGCACGTTCCCCCCCTGGACCTGCTGGACTTCCTGGCCTACCTGCCCCTCTTCATGCTCATCCACAAGGCGGTCATCTCCAACCCTCTCAATGACTCCAGCAACCTCTGACCTCAGTCAGTGCACCGTTTAGGTATCAGCAGTGATGCTTTATAAATCAGCAGAACTGTGCCTCTTATGAAAAGGTAACACAAGACAGCAGAAACGGTGGAATTGAATCAAGCGAATTGGGCACCGATGTAATTCAACGATATTGTTCCATCATGATATTTAACCCTCTGAACCCCAAACTCAGCCTGTGGGTTTGAAAGAAATGTTCTTTTTTTTTTTATTTGTTCTTTTTTTTTTAATCTGCATTTTACCAGAGCCAGAAACTGTGAAAACAGAAAGAATTGCCGGATTTTCAGCTTTCCTACGGTTCTTGAACTACTCTTCTGTGACGTGTCATTCCATCACAAACATTAAACTAGGATTTATGTTGTGATATTTTCTTAAAAATATTTGTCAAAAATAAACTATTTGCTCAAACCACTTCCTGTAAAAAATAAAATAAAGTTAATTAATCTGGGCCCTTTAACAGAACTGTGAAGCCATTATTAATTATTGATAATTAATTATATTATTTTATTATATAAAATATTAATTTATTATTGAATTTCCCTTCTGGGATGAATAAAGTATTTTTCATTTCATTAGAGACTGAGCTACACCCAGCTATCACCTGACATAAATGTAGAGACTTTTCAGCTGACACAGAGCACATAGGAGACAAGAATACAAATACATTCAAAATCTAAAAACGCCTGTAATATGTCGTGTAACCATTTTCAATTCCAGTATTGGTAACATCTGTGGGGACTTGGAATAATGTTGTGTATGTTGTCCTGTTTTTTTTCGTTTTTTTTTTTCTTTCTGGAAAATGAACAATCAAAGAAACTCAACTCAACTTCTAGCCACAGTCGAGCTGTTTCTGTAAAGGAACAGGACTTTATATTGCACTGAAAAATGAACCCGGGGTGGCGGGGACACACCCAGAAACTGCTTGATATTCAGGGGCTTAAATAGACAAGTTTTCCTGCAGTTTGCTTTGGTTGAATTCCCACAATCCTTCACTCTGTGTACTGGGAGAGCTATGCAAACAAACACTACCATGGAACCATAAATCCGATATAACTTTACTAGTGTCATCAAAACTGAGCTTCTGGAGGCAAATATTTCACAACAGCATGCAGACTAAGACTTGTGTTGCACTTGCTGTGAGTAGACGAGGCTCCATCAGGGCCAGTGATGTAAATTTCATCATCAAAGAATGTACACAAGGCTCTGTGCAGGTGTCCAGCCTCCAGTTCTGTGTGACCACACAGACACTGCACTATACTACACTGAAATAAACCGGCACCGATCTATAGAATCCATGCTCCAAGAGGACTTTACGTTGCAGATGCGAGGTGGCGCCATGTTTACTGAATTTAAGCTTTCGGCCTTTCTGCATCCGACCGAATCGACCTGGACATAAACTCTAAGTGCACTAAAACAACAACAAATAGTGGTTACTGGCCTTGACTCCAGCTCTATGAGCATGTGGGAAACAGAACAGTGGAGGTTTGTCATGTTAGCCTGTATGGTGAATGTTGATGGTGATGTTAGAGAGGAGAAGATCACCACTTGATGAGCACAGTGGTAGAAATGAGGTGTTGGTTTCCCTCTCTGAGTTCAAGGAATCAGTGTCAAGACCTAGACAGAGGTTTTTCATTTTTTCTCTCCTCACAATGGCACTAGAAGAGGTTCTACAGGACCGGTTCCTGCACTCGCAACGCACGCAAAGACCCTAAAACGACCTGCAAGATGATGTTAAGTATTCAACACACACAGCTGTTCTAACACGAGTATTTTTAAACTCTACAACTTAAATGTTCCAAAAAACAAAATGCGTCAGTAGAAACACACTGACGTTGAAAGACATTAATACAAAGTGGACAACAATTTATTAAGGACTTCAGAGACGAGCTCTGTTGGAAAATAAAGATGACAAAAGCATCAGTAGTTGTTCTGAACCTTTATGATTAGGACATACAGGTGATTTATAACCTGAGGATCACTTTGAGGACTCCCTGTGGGGGTTATTCAGGACTTTTCTGGGATTATTATAGAGTATTATAGAGCCGTGTAATGAAAACCGTATCAGAGAAGGTCATATAAAATGTTTCCTATTGTTTCTGTGTGGAGCATTTCCTGGAGCTGTAAAGTGCTGTCTGTGGTCCTGAAATGAGCTACAGCTGCAGATGCACTCAACAACTATTACATTCAGCCGCATTAGTTCAAAACTCTGCAATGCTGCTTCTCAGACTGGGTTTCATGTAAGTTTGCAGATGCAACAAGTGCTTATTGTAGCCCAGTGAATCGACAACATGTGAGCAGCCAAACACTGGCAGAGATGTGGGCTGTTGTTCAGCTCTATCCAACTTAATCAACACTGATGAATGATATTCACTAATATACTCGACTAATGTGGTTTAAGCCATTGTTTTGCCTCAGCTTTGCCAATTAGATATGGCCGTGCGCTCCTGCCGTTTGTGTACGCTTGACAGACCGCCATAGGGGGAAACATAATGGGCTCTGACAGGCTGCAAACAGGACTGTTAGATCAGGGACGTCCTGTAAGCAGCATATGTCAACATGAAGGGCCCAGACAGACCAGAGCACACTGTCCAAGGTTCTTCAGATAAACATATTATATTCTAATGTGAAGACTATGAACTTTCTTTGGTCGGTCTTTAGTATCCTTCCCTGCTGTTTCCATTATTTTACAAGGAGCTTTATAAGAAGTTTGTGCCAAGTACAGTCTGCTTCAGAACAGCTTTCCTGATGGTTTCATTGATGTTAAGAAAATGGAGCATCTCTGAGAGGGTAAAAGTCACCAAAGTCTTGCACATTTTCCACGTAGTTTTGTTTTAGGTCTTGAGAACAAAAACAAACTGCTTTTATTTTACAGATAATTCACAACTACATAAAGCAGTGGGAAACAGTACAGTAGGATACTGAAGCCTAAATAGCTTTGCAAATGCACCCTCTCCTTTAATCATCGTTCAACAAAAGCAGCGTTTTTCCTGTATAGAAGAATTTTAATTGCCAGTTAAAAGAAAGTTTTATCCAGTGGGCCAAAGTGACTAGAACTGAGAATTAATATAATATATATTTTTTAAAGCCAGTTGTGTAATTTGGGATTTCATTTACTCAGGCATAACTGACATTTTTTGTTTCATCAAATGGTGTGAAATATCAGAAAAATGCCTACATTTCTGTCAAATATGCAAATACAGACTCATTACATTTACTGTACATTTATTAATGTTACTGTTGTGTATCGTCACCTCCTTTAAAGGCCCATTTTCAGCCAGAAAAAAACCCCTACAAATTAGCAGAGATCTGATCATTCCACTTTTTACAACTGTGTGCATGTTAAACTCCACTTGTGTTATACAGGTATGTGCTGGGTGTTCTTTAATGCTCCTCTTAAACGTTCTGTTATTAGATGCTATGTGTTAAATCTGGCTACTTTTAAAATCTCATCTCTATCTTACTGAAGCTGTTTTTGTGTATTGTCTTTGTTTTTTCTTTTGCTTATTTGTTTTTTCTGAAGTGAAACAAGAAATTGAAAATTTGAAGTGCTTTATTCACGCAAATCAGAGAAGAGCGGGACTTGAATATTTTTTGTCTGTATAATTGAAAACAAACTTTAGACATATTTGCCTTTCTGATAAGAGATATTTTTAATAACTGCAAAACTGTATCCACATCAGAAAATACCTATAAATTATATTTACAAATATTATCTGTTTATCAAAAGGTTTGTCAGTCATTTTGGAAGCGATACTGATTTTGCAGGAGGTGGGAAAGTCTTTAGTTTATACTTAAACATGAACTGTTCCTTTAATTTACAGCTTTACCTTTTTATTGAATTTTCACTCTCAATGTTTTACAACAGTTTGAACAACAACAGAAGTAAAACGAGATTGAAAACAAGGAAATATTTAACTGCTGAATAAATCAGGCAAGCTTTTTTCAACAGGTTTGTGTCTTAAACTTCAATAGAAATATACTTTCTCTTAATTATCTTTTAATTTTTGTATTATGGGACTGGATTGAGAATAGTAATGAAATCTAATGTCCCAGTTAAATCCGAACTATTATATATTAGCAAGTGTTTTTCACTAGTTCTAGTTCTTTCAAACTTTCCTTGTAAGTTACAGTGGAGTTGCAGCACTGTTCACTTTTCACTGGACCCTCTGCCCCCCTCTCAGGCCCCCTGGTGGTCCACGAACCCTCCTTTGAGAACAACTGATGTGGTACATCTTGTACAATGAACCCTGAGCCCAACGCCAAGTTTTCCTCATTGTCTCTCTGACAGAACGGAATATTTTGTCGGAGAGCCAAATGTGTAATTTTTGACGTGATTTCTTCCATTTTCCAACCACTGAGCTAAAAACAAGTTTTTAAACAACGAGAGCAAAGTGTCTCAACTGGAGCCACACGCGCACGGAGGGCTTTTTTTCTTCCTTCCCAGGTGGTGGTTGTTGTGTGTTCAGCGGCATGCTGCTGTCAGGAGGCACACGCCATCAGCCAATTCAGCTCTGTGTCTCCACTCGACCACCATCCAGACCCCATTCACTCATTAAACCAGACACGCGTCCGGCTGCAGCCTCCGCCCTACCTGTCAAACTTAGTTGTGCAGAAACACAAGCTCTACCTCACATCTCCTGCTGACCTCTAACGTGTAACCAATCCTCTAAACTTCACTCCATCTGCTGATTGTAAAGGGCTGTCTTCATCCTTCATTATGTGTCTCAGTTCCGCGCAAATGAGAAAATAGCGCCACAATAAAGCATTCTGTGCGTACTTTGTTTACAAGGTGCACGTCACGCATCGATTAAAGCTGCCTCGGGGCAACACTACATAATACGAGAACGATTCCTTTCAACTAAGCAGAAAAGGCAAATTTGTTTATATTTAGGTGGTATTTTAGCAACTTTTTCTATATTTTAAAGCTTTCTATTTCGGAGAAACAAACACGGTCTCAGTTTTTCGTGTGTAATTGTTTAGCACACGAAAATAAAGAGAATGCCTACATTTTACGCACGTTTTGTATTTGCGAAAAATCGTTCTCTTGCTGCAAATACTGCCCAGTATTACAAAAGAGACAGAGCAGAGTTGGACAATGTGGCTGTGGGTGATGGACCTGTGACTAAAGGCTTTAATGAGCCACTGTGTGCTGCATTTCTAAAAAGGAATAGCAAAATATACCGTGCGTAAAATGTGCGTAAAAGTGCATTTGTTTTGAAATAAAGTCTAGAATACAATATTCTAGCTTCATCGTTCCTCTTACTTGGTGTTTTATTTACCAACTTAATGGCCACATGTTGAAAGCCCCCCACCCCTCCTTTAAATACACCCACAAAACAAGACATGCAAAGTAATTCAGTAGCATCTTTTATTCTTGGACTAGAGTGTAGAAAATATGGTTATAAGACTTCTTGTTTTCAACATCTGTTTATGTGATGAGGATATAGAGCTGGCAGTAAAAAGAGACAATGCTTGGCTATTGCACTGTGTTTGGACAATAGCTGCATAAGTTTTGATCATTGTGACATGACAAAATGCAATAACATGGTTCTGCTATTAAATAAGACACATTGGTGCTAGAATAAAACCTCGGAGTATCAAACTCCTTCTGGAAACCTCATGAACAGAAGAGCCAGAGAATATTAGACTACACGTCTACATAGGCAGGAGGTATAGAAGCAACTTCGCAATATATAGACAAAATATATACAAAAGGATGTGTACAAAACATCTATAAATCTCTTACATACAAAAATATCTTAATATATTTCAAAAAAGCGTTTGATATAGAATTTTATAGAATAAATCCGCGACTTGGAAGCATTTTCGGAATTCAACGTCTGAGAGGTTTACCAAAGGGTTGGTGTTGTGTGATTGGATAAGCATAGTTGAAGAGCGACGTATTAAATAATGTTTTTAATGTGCTGCCGAAGAGCATGAATTCACTTTAGGGCTTTTTTGTTTGTTTGTCATGAGCAAATGCACAGAAGCTTGGATTCCCACGCTGTCAGGAGACCCGTCTTCCTTTAATCCTTTGGCGCTGAACTCTGGCCTGATTTCCCCCAAGTTTTCAGGACCTTAAGGCCGTGTCTGTCAGTCTGAGAGGACCGGGCGGTGAGGACACAGGACCAAAACGCGTGTTCAGTGCATTTTGTTCTCGAGGACACCCAGCCTCCTCCGGGGCCATCCCAAGCGCAGGACAACAGTAAATTGAGTTGATCCATATTTCTGCGAGAAGAAGAAGAAAAGCCAAGTTAAGCCACTGTTCAATGTGTTCATGGTGAATGTTTAGCCATCATAGTGTCTGATATTAACGTAATTTGGTGTATTCTTACCATTCATGGATGCTCAGAACCAGTTGGTGAAGTCGAGCAGCTCCTGCTCTTCTGGACTGAGGGGGTCGTAGGAGCCCTCATCGGACGAGTAGGAGGACACGGGTGAACCTGCCATGGAGTTCATGTCTGCAGAGTATCCCTGCGACATGGTGGGCGACAGGACCCCGGACTGAAACGCTGCGCTCACAGCGTCGTGTTCGTCCAGCAGCTGCTGCAGGGCACGGATGTACTCCACCGCAGAGCGCAGCGTCTCCACTTTACTCATCTTCTTGTTGGCGGCGCCGTTGGGGACGTGCTCCCGCAGGGTGGCGAACCCGTTGTTGACCAGCTTCACCCGGTTGCGCTCCCTCTCGTTCCTCCGGGCCACTGCGTGCGGCTGCTGCTGCGGCAGAGTGTAGCCGAAACCCGCGAAATTCAGTCTCCGCTTGCACCGCAGCAGCTCCGGGGAGGAGGAGCGCTGCCTCTTGGGCTGCTTGGACACAGACTTCCCGCTGCTCTGGCTGCTGCCGCTGGGGCTCAGCTGGATGCTCTGAGCCGCCGCGGCCGAAAAGAAACAAGCGGGCGGCATCAGCTGCTGGCTGACGTTAATTTCCATTTTGGCTGTGAGGTCCATTCCCAGTAAGTAAAAAAAAAAAAGCCCACACGCACACACACAAACTGATAAAGAATCACCAAGTGTCCAGGCGGTGCGTCCCGCTCGTGCCGTTCACGTGTTGTGGCACTTGTTTCAGTGGGGCAGTCCTGGGCTGCTGCCTTGCGCGCTCCTCAAAGCTGCACTGAGTCCTCGAAGAAAGACGCCACTGCTTTTCAATAGGTTTGGATGAGGGACTGGCCACGCCCTCTGGTCGCGTGGATTCACCTTGGGCTCCTGCCCCGGTACCGGTGCGTTACGCGCGCCGGACGCGTGCCACTTGAAGCACTAAACAAACAGTCAGTGGTGAGTTTTTTGTTTTCTTTCTATCTATCACGGGTGTCAGTAGGTGTGCCGCACAACTCAGAGGAAAGTTTCCAAAGACGAGAAGTTCACAGAAGAATAGAAAAACTACAACATGTTGGTGTTTTCTTACCGTTTGTGTCCAACCCACAGCCAGTAGAGCAACAAGTTTGAACACCTCACTCTGTGAGTAAAATAAAACTGACAAAGTATCAGCCTCATTTATGAATTTAAAACTCACTTTGTGTTTGGAAATTCGTGTTAAACAAAGTGAAATTTGATTTGTGAGTTTCTTGGTGAAAGAAAAAGAGAAGATGCGCTTTTAAAATCCGAATAAAATAATGTTTTTGGCATATTTTTGAACTGAGTCAGAAAGAGACAAATGAGCATCAACAGAAAAAAAACCGATGAAACTCCAGTGATATGACTTTAACAGAAAGGATTCAAAAGCAAGGACATACTTTCATAGTTCAGCACGACCAACAAACTCCAGTTATTTTCAGAGTTCTTCTCGGCTGAGCGTGGTGCTGAAAGACAGCTCACCGAGCAGATTTCCATGATCACCCAGAGCAGCCCTCATGTCTCAGTGTGTGCATGTAAATCTCTCTGTCATTTCATTTCGTCTAGTGTTATTGTTAACAGTACAGACGCGCCTGGATGCCGCTCATTTGAGGGACTATTGTGCGTCAGAGGGCGAATTTTCCACTTTGATTAGCGCAGATCATCAGCCGCACAGAGACGCAAATCTGCGGAGGGGCCCTAAAGAAGCGGCTCGGAGGAGGCTTTGTGTATGATTTGATACACCTGATACGGTTACAGTAGCGTGGACACGCTGCGATCTGTCCATTATTGTCGCTTTGAGAAGTGGGGAATAATAAAACACGTCTTTCAGAGAGGAACAAAAACACAGGACCGAACTGTAATACCCTCTCTAGTGGGTGTGTGTGCGTGCGTTTGCGCGTGCATGTGTGATGCATGTGCGCGCAATCAAACAGAGAAGAGAGAAACCAGAATTTTAATTGTTTTTTTCTGTCCACTTTTACGCACGAAGTTCCTCCATCTCTCTATGTTTGAGTGTTGAGTGTGTGTGTGTGTGTGTGTGTGTGTGTATGTGTGTGTGCACGCACTCCTCCTCCCCCTTCTCTTTTTCTTTATTTCTTTGCGCGTGCACCCACGCACGCGCGCCTTATAGAGGGGATTGTAATAAATTGTGCAATTTTTCTGTGTTGGCAGTGGCATTCAAAATCAAGCTTGCATTGAGGAACACCCCCACCACACACACCACCACCACCACCTATACTTTCTTTTCTTTCCCTCCCCCCCTCCCTCATTCTCCCCCTCTCCTCCCCCTATTTTTGGCCCAGCAAGAGAGTTTAGAAAAGAGGCGTGGGTTCTATTCAGCGTCCCCCTGCGCCCCTTCGCCATCGCCAGGCTTTCTGAAACCTATCCATGCCCTGTCAGTGTGCTTCCAGAGTCCAATTAGCGCTTTGTGAGGACTCTCTCTCTCCAGTGCTGCTGCTGGTCTTCCAGAGGCCGGGAGGGCGCTCACTTTACTCGAGGGGCTTTCCAGTCATAGCTGGGTGTAATAATTAATATGACATCTGGGCGCCCGAGTTCCCATTTAACCACTTTCTGTATTTTTCTCTTTTCTTTAGGCACTCTTTGGGGGGGAGGAGGAGGATTGTAAAACAAAAACCTAGAAGCGCCCATACTAATGTGTGTTTTGTATGGGATTATCTTCCAATTTGTTTGTCATTAAAAACAGTTTTTAGAGTGTTTTGTTACGTGCTTTTCATTCAATGGAAAAAAAATCCTCATATTTACAAGGATCTGCTTTAGAAGAAGCAGCATGGTTGTAGATGGACGCTCACATGCTCACAAAGAGAGAGAGAAATAAATTAGGTTGTAAAGACTCTTAAAAAATGTAATAAAAGTTCCATTTACCTTTTTTGTGACCAACTTTTTTTAAAAATTGGTTTTCATACCATTCACACAGAAGAAGAAAGATAGAGAGAGGAAAATACAGTAAAGTTTCAAAAGCTTGTTTTTGTAATGGAATTCTGCCTCTGTGATGATTGTTTTCTGACTGACTGAACTCCCTCCAACCGCTGTTTTTTGTTGGGGTTTTTTTCCTGACAGGAAAAGTTGTAATTGGACAGCACCCTCTTGAGGACAAACAGTGGCACTTACCGTCGAGTATACCTCTAAAGCTGCACCTCCTCATCCACCCAACTTTAATACAGCTGTGCACCTAGAAAAAAAGCAAGTGGATACATGGTGGGTTTATTGAATCAAAAAGAGAAAAAAAAGATACAGCAGTTCACAAAACTATAATATAGTTTGCAAACAGGATACAGTTTATCTGTATGTATATGGATTGGAGGTTGGAATTTTAAAAAGAAAAATGGCTTGAATGTAGTGCTGCATGTCAGTTATTTTTCTGTTGTATATGGTTCTCTGTGAATGTCACACTTTTTTAGTTTGTTTTGTTGTAAACACTGTTTATTACTTTTCCTTTATTGGTACAAATGACAGTGATGAACAACAGTCCTTCTCCCCTCACCTAACTTCTCTAGACCTTTCAAACAAAAAAAAAGAAAGAAGAAAAAACACAACAACAGAAATAACCCCACCGACAACACTATACCATATACAACAGACATGAGAACAGCCCTGAGCAGTATCACCCAAATGTCAAATCAAATTCATCGTTGTATCACCTCTCAATGATTGCAATATTTCAGATTTGGTTTCTGAACAATCAGAGACAGACTTTACTGAAAATACATACGACGTACAAATTCAAATCATGAGTAATCAGGAGGTGCATAACAAGCCGTAGTACAACTAATCAGAATTGTAGTGGCCGTCCTCCTGAAATGACCCAGTGGACAGTGCACCACTTTCCCAGTCTAGGATGGAAAACCAATGGGCAAGTATTTCAGACTTGGCACTGAAGTAATCAGTGGAAATCCGCTTCTTTGACAGCTTATACATGGTGAAGGTGACACATAAGGTCAACCTCTGTGGGCAGCATCCAAGAATTTAAAAAAAAAAAAAAACCTTATTTGCTTTTTAGGAAAAAAATCTGCATAATAAAAATTTCCTGAAGAGCACAAAAAGAAATCAGATTGTGAGCACATTGTTTGGTAAGATGGGACCACAATAAGTTTGGTAAGTCTGATTGTAAATCAGGATGCTTGGCGTTGAATCTTGTCAGGACAACAACAGTGAATGCATGGTCCTGACAGTGAAGTACGGAGGTAGGAGTGTAATGATCTGGATCTGCATGAGAGCATAACTTAAATTTAATTTATAGATGACACCATGAATGTCTGTGGATATAACAAAGTCCTGGTTAACAACAAGCCTTCCAGCATAGTAGTGATTCACAGCACACTGCCAACATCATGCAGGAGTTTCAAAAGAAGGAAAAAGGGAAATTTCTGACCTGGATAAGTGTCACCTGACCCGACTCCAGTAGAACACCTTTGGGGGTATTTTAAAGAGAAATTATAAAGAGAAAGGTGGCGCAAGACAACCCCTCTAAGGGCAGCTGAAATAAAATAGTCTCTAGTTGTTGTTAATAGACCAATAAATGAATAATGAAATCTTCAGTAATTGATTACATATAGTTTGATCTGATCTTTCTGTTTTAGGCTGATGGACCATGTAAAAATGTGATTTCCTGCGGACGTGGTGGAAATAAAGAAAACAAGTCAATTATAATTGTAAAATAAATAAATAAATAAAATAATAACAGTAAAAAATGATAATAATAAAAAATAATACAATTTCAAAACTCCATATCTTTGTACGTGTTTGTGGTCCTGGCACACGGTGGCCGCTAGGCGTCCTTGTTTGACGCCAAATAAGACCCACAACGATACAAATCCCACTTTTTCATTTCTCAGTTGTTAAATAGTTTTAAAAACACGTACAGCAGCCAGTTACATTCAGTTTAAATGTGGGAAAACGCACCTGAGCACCACAAACACTAATAAATCAGCGGCGTGTGTTTTGCGGATCAAGTGTTTTGTTTTCGCTGGGCTTCCGTAGTTTTTAGGTCACGTGGTTTTGTTTGCTAGGAAGAGGCGCGCGTGTGTCACCTGAGTTAGCAAATTTGGCCACAAATATATATTTATGCACGTTTCAGAGTAATTTAAAATAGGCACGTGTTTAAATCAGTTGGATAATAAAGACGCTGTGTCAATATAGTTTGCTGTCTACGCTTAGCTATGGCTAATTTTAGCTTCTCAGCCTCGAAGAGGAGCTAAGCTAGCTGTCAACTAGCTGACTGACTTTCTGTAAGTATTTGGGTGAATAAGCGGTTTTAAATAAAGCGAACACCAGGAGCTATGCGGTCTCTGAACTACGTCCAGCGGGTCAGTTTGGATTTCACAGGAACTCTGTTTCCTCATGCTATCTGTCTGGCAGACGCAGACAACGACTCGGTAATGAAGCTTTGTTGTTTGTTCCACCTTCTTGTGTTCACACAATCATTTTGCTTAGCGTCGTACGTAGAGTTCCAATATAATGTCCTTTGAATTTGCTCGAGCAACATAAGCCCACCATTGTGAATCATGATGTTGGAAACATGCATGTACTTCTGGTATGATAACTTAAGACTTTAAGACTTTAATTTGCAAAGTAAACTCCTTTCATTTCTTCTTGATCTCGTCTAATGTGCTGCATTTATAATGCTGCATAATTGCAATAACACCAGCAGAAGGAAAGAGGCAGGATTGTCTGTGTACAGATTCTCAGTCGTCCAGGTCACAGACGTTCTGGGAGCTTTAGTACAAACCAGCTGGACTTCTCTTTGTTAGTTCTTGAAAGCATTGCATCTCTCTTTTCTCTCTTTCATGAGGCTTCTTCACTTCATCTAGTGCTGAACATGCTTCCATCCAGCTCTGAAGAAGTCTCTGGGATGAGAGATGAAACATTTTCAAGAACCAAAAAAAAAAAGCAGAAGTCCAGCTGCTTTTTGCTGAAGCTCTTAGGCTCAGGTTGTGTTGTTTACATGTGCAGAGGAAAGATAATAACTTGAAAAGCAATTGAGGAACTTAGAAAAATATAAAGAGTCCAAAACGTTCAGTTACAACACTCAGCACATGCCGTGTAGTCCAATTATTTGAACATGTGCAATAAAGGCAGTAATGATGATAATGTATGGAGGTCAAGTAACAGTAAAACTCAGTGTCTATCACAGCTTACAGAGAGAGCCGCCACCCAGCCG
The DNA here is from genome assembly GCF_000690725.1 of Stegastes partitus. NCBI lineage: Eukaryota > Metazoa > Chordata > Actinopteri > Pomacentridae > Stegastes > Stegastes partitus. The sequence continues at coordinate 373,369 of NW_007577943.1, read as the reverse complement.
TAGTGTACAGCTCACAGTGATGAGTATTAGAACATCCCATAAGTAATGAACAAATCCTGATGCAGACTGATAAACACTGTCCATGGGCCGAGGCATGCATGTATAAATGTCACCATAATCCTGATAGAAAACTTGCCTCAATACATGTTTTTCTACAATGCAGTGGGAAACAGGAGTTATTCCTGTATAAGAAATCAGTTTTTGTTGTAATGCAGTCACCAGTTTGGACACTAACTTACACCAGCATTAGTTTTATTCCCTTTACTGTACGATGTGCTCAATTGTTTTCTAAATCCTATCTACCACAGACATCATCCTGCTTATAGGGACTGATACGTAGCTAATATCTTGGATTTTTATGTCTAGTTGATAAAAATGTGTATAGACTTGGAATAAGTCGCTGATCCATCCGATAATCAGGTAACAATGAAATAAATTGATATCGGTTTCATTCATGCTACGTTGTTTAAATGCTAAATATTTGATGGTTTCAGCATCTGAAATCTGTGAATTTACTCTTTTGTCCTCTTTGATATCTTTTCAATTAGAATGTCACAGGGTTTTATACTGTTGTTAGGGATATTTGGATATTGGAAATTGTTATTTGCATTTATCACTAATTTGTGGCATTTCATGAACCAAGTGATGAGTCTGTTAATGAGAAAATAATTGACAGGTGCTTTGAGTATATCCAGTGAAAACTTAAAGTAGGCATTCATTTAGTATTCTTCTTTTGTTTTGTCAGTGTGAGAAGAAATCAGCAGTAGAAGAACCTGAAAGAATGTCAGAATCTGAGTCCTGATTAGAATCTTATCAGATTATTCGACGTAACTGTTTGTTTTGTGTTATAGCAAAATAAAAGTGCTGTCTGTCTTCACTCACTGCAGCTGAATGAGCTGGTCGTAGGAGACACCAGTGGAAAGCTGCTTGTTTACAAGAACGATGACTCCAAACCGTGGATCACAAGAACCTGTGTGGGCATGGTCAGTCCAGCAGCCTGAAAAGTCAGGATTTCAGGCAACAGATTTGATTTCTTGCTCACCTTATGTTTTGTGTTTTTCCAGCTGACCTGTGTTGCAGTTGGAGATGTCTGCAACAAAGGAAAGGTAAGGAAAGATAAATACGAGGCAGCTGAATCAGTGTCAGACAGGTTTAGATGTGATGTGACACATTGTATTCTGTGTTTTTTCTGTCCGTCAGAACTTTGTGGTCGCTGTGGGTGCAGAAGGATGGTTTCACCTCTTCGACCTGACAGCCACCGCTGCAAGCAAAGCAGAATCATCCAGCCAACATGAATTCTTTTCGTCTGAAGACCAGAAGCCCTTCTTCACCCAGCATATTCCTGCTAACACCAAAGTCATCCTCATCAGTGACATTGGTAAATTCAGGCTTTACTTTCTTTTATTGTCCAATGTGTTTATTGTGCTTTTGGGTCTGACTACGGTGTGTTCATGTCCCCAGATGGAGATGGGCGCTGTGAGCTGGTGGTGGGCTACACGGACCGAGTGGTGCGAGCCTTCCGCTGGGAGGAACCGTCGGATGGTTCAGATGCGGGATCCGGTCAGCTGGTTCTGCTGAAGAAATGGCTGCTGGAGGGACAGGTGAGCATTAACAGGAAGTCCCCAGAACTGAGTGTCATTGTTGACAAGTCTGTTGTTATTGTATATGGTACAGAAGTAGCCATTTAAAGAGCACCGTTTGTGGTTATCTACTATGATCTACTCCACATTCCTCTACAGCACTGCATCAGAGAGGTTTTCAATACAGCTGGAGAATACAGAACAGTGCAGTCAAGGGGTTAAAGGAGTCGTTGTCCAACTGGGCAACATGTGCCACCAAGTGGGAGAGTCCACCCCCATGTCTGTCAGCACATGGTTACCTTCACTTAGCATAAAGACGTGTTATTTAGTGAGCTTCAGGCTACGTACACACTAAAACGTTTTTATTTTAAAATGCATCACTTCTGCTGCTTTTACACCGACATCCACACTGCTCTGATGTTTCAGAACCAGTGGAAAGGATCCGGCGTGATTAGTTTGCTGACCTTGTTGTCTGTGCCAGCAGCTGTTTTGCATTTCATCATGCTGCTATTATTTGACTGATTTGTGCTGATTTCCATGTCCAGTGGTGTTCTCAGTTTTCAGGTGTGTTCGTGTACACAGAGGTTATCTTCGAAATGGTGCTAAAGCTTGTCTGGACGACAATGATGGCACAATGAACATGTATTTGTTTGAACACACCCTTAGAAGCACTACTAGGCACATTTTTCTCGCTGTTTCTACCTTTTTCCAGTCTTAAGTCTAAGATAAGCTAATCACCATCTGTTTGTTGTTACATATTTTACATACAGACACTTTGTACAAATCTTCTTGCTCTTAAAACAATGTCATAAGTGTATTACCTGGTATGTCAAACTATTCCTTGAAGGAGTAGCCATCTTTCCTAATAATATTAGTCATTGTGTAGTTTTTTAAAACATAGTTTCAAAGATCTGAGACCAACACATATTTATTTAATAAATAGTACAATATATATATTAAAAAAAAAAAGTCTGAATAAAGAAAATCTACCAATAAATTGTTGATGTTGTGACAAAAATGCAGTTAGGAGACAAATCAGGAAACACAACAACAAATGCGCTGAGACCTTCTGTTGTGACAAACTGTGAGAGAAGCTGTTTTCTGCTGAGTTTGTGCATCTTGATTTAAGAGGTTGAACTATAACTTCACACAAAGACATTATAGAAGCTGATGTCAGGTCTCTTGGTATTGAGAGGGCACATAGACTGAAATCTAAGTTGATCAACTTTTACAAAAAAATACTGATAATAATGATGTTGTGTGTGCTGCAGGTGGACAGTCTGTCAGTGAACCCGGGTCCAGAGGGTTTACCGGAGCTGATGGTGTCTCAGCCAGGTTGTGGCTACGCTATCCTGCTCTGCTCCTGGACACAACAGGACTCCAGTGGATCTGGAGACGACGCTCCTGCCACGCCCGGGAGGTGGGTCCTGTCAGAATAGAAGTAATAATTACAGTGTTGATTCATTGGTTGTGTTAACTACGTTTGTTTTCTCTGCTCACAGCGAAGGACCTTCCAGAGACATAGTTCTCCACCTGACCACCGGGCGGATACACAACAAGAACGTCTCTACTCATCTCATTGGCAGCATAAGCAAAGGTATAAAACACTGATTATCTGGTTTTACGTTCATATAAGCCACACTTGATTAAGGGGTACTGAAGAGATACGTAAAAGTGGAGAGAACAGAGAAGCTGCAGGTCCTTAAAGGCAGTGACCAAAGTTCTCTCTTTAAGGTCTTAAATGCTTTTTTGTGTGTTGTGTAAACAGAAACATTAGCTACAGGTGATACATGATGATTCAGGCTGTTGGAAGCTGCAAGTGAAACTATTGTAACAGTGGATTGTGTTGCAACACATTTTTTTAATAGTTACATGGAGTTGTCCAAAACCTAACTTAATTGTTTCCTTATTGGCTAATGTACTCATCTATTACTGCTCTTTTTCTTGCCCAGGCCATGTTCAGTTGCCTGGTATCGGTTTCATATGGTGTTTAAAAGGTCCAAAAAAGCCTTCAAAAATCCTGGAATAGATTCTGAAGTTTTATTGGACACGTTCTCTGTTTTTCATCAGGTTCAAAAGAGGAATCTTCTAAATGTGGCCTGTTTGCTCTTTGTACTTTAGATGGTAAGTCATGACTTTTAAACACCTTTTTATCCTTTTTGGCAGAAACGTTTTAGGAAGGTTTATTTGTATAAGACGAAAATCTAATCTCAGGAAAAGGAAAGTTTGAGTAAAACTGAAGGATCAGTTTAATGATTTGTGAAAAAAAAGAAGCTAGAGTGCCATCAATCAACACTGATTACTGAAACACAGGTAATGAAAAGACCAACAAAAAAGCCGCTCTATATTCTTTAACACAACTTATTTTGTGTGAAACAAAACAATTTCTGATAGTGTTTGCTGCTAAAAGCGGTGCCATTTAATACTAGTCATAGACAAAAGGACAATTCCTTCAAAAAGGTTTATTTAAGCCAATGTTAAATTATGTGTTTATTTTTTGTTTATTACAAAAAAGCTTGTTTTTTAATTCTATGCCTATCTGTTGATAGATGTAGAATAACTGGTGGTTAGCTTGCAGTGTTCCCACCAAACACTGTCACCCTTTTCATAAATGTTTACCTTATTGCAGAATTCTTCACAGGCAACATCTTCAGATTTATTCATAAATCCTTCTCAACTTTCCAAAAATAAAGCGACCCCCGTTTCACTGTTGTCAGAAAAGTAGTAAATAAGAATTAAGAATGAGAGGTAACTCCTACAGTGTATATAGGTGGACATAGAGCATTCTCCTGGCAGCAGCAGATAACTGATAAAGCGAGCAGCTTGAGAGTCCATCAGTATTTACGGAAGTGAGGAGCCAGCAGGAATATCATCAGCAAAGGCTTCCAGCCACCAGCATTACTACACAGTCCCCCTGGTGCTGATGGGCTCACATAGAGTAGAGTCAGGACATTATCTCACCTTTATGAAACAGTAAGAGTCATTTCAGTCATTTCATTTCATTGATTTTCACTCCCTGCTAGCTTGAAGGTTCTGATGGTTGGCATGAACTCAGGGTTACTTTTTTTCTGCTGCAACCTTTTGTCTCAATCATTTTGAATTCTTATGGTAGTTTGGGGAATTTGATTGTTGCTGTTTTCTTCTCCTGTAAAAGTCAGCTACAGAAGCCTTGCACTCAAGTGATTTTATTTGTGAAACAGCCTTGAAAAGCAAACACCCCAAAATCTGAGAGTTTCTCAGAAAGCACTTTTTCTAAGCATTGAGACTTGTTGATTTAGTCCTTATTTTTAGCTGTAAAGTTGAGGCTCACTGGTTTTCACATAGTTTTCCCGTGTTAAAGGAACCCTGAAGCTGATGGACAGCTCGGAGCAGCTGTTGTGGTCGGTGCAGGTGGATCATCAGCTCTTTGCCCTGCAGAAGCTCGACGTTACTGTGAGTCTGTGATGTTACTGTGTTTGTGACGGCTTCAAACTGAGGGTTGTTTTCATTTTTGATTCAACTTTAATGGTCCCATTTAGTAAAAATTCTGGTTTTTTTTTAATTACAGTTTTTAAAATTAGTAAGTAGCTCTATCATTTACCTCTATCAAAAATCTGACATGTTGTTGTTTTTGTAAGGGTCAGTAAGTATAATAGAACAAATACACTGTAAAAATACTGTAAATCCCCTGAACCCAAAAACTTGCCAGGTTTAAAAGGCATGTTTTCTTTTACAAAATCACTGAAATTACAGCATTTATAAAAAAACAGAAGCAATTGTTTGATGTTAAACTGTCCACTGGTCCTTGTGGCGTGCCGTTCTGTCAGAAAACTTAACCAAATCTAAACTTAAAGTCGTGATATTTCATCAAAATTGCTTTATCTAGCATGTGTCATTTGCACCAGGGCTGAGCTGCAGGCTGTGTTCACACAGAGCAGACAAGGATGATGATAAATTAAAAATAAATGTAAGGAGTAAAATATCTATGTCATGTAGAGTAACAGTTTTTTATTAGCCTGTGAGCACTTGAAGATGTTGAACATGCCGATTCCTTTTATTCATTTATTTATTTTCAATTCAGCTTCCATCTTTTCTTTTGCTATTATTTCTGACATTTTAACTGTGCCACTCTGCACAAAAGACACTTCTGAGTTCTCTCTACTGTTAGCCATGGTTGTCCTGTTTCCATAGAGATGCAAGACTTTATTCTGCAGTAAAAAAAAAAGAGTCCATAGTGAGAAAGAAAGTGACAGGAGCAGAAAATGGTTGGAAACCGCTTTAGGATCAGAGGTTTAAAGTGAAACATGTTGAAAATCTGCACATTTCAGAAGCTTTAACCAGTGAACGTCTGTCGAGCATGTTTTGCTTGACAAACGACTGACATTGTTATTTAAAAAGGAATTATTTAAGATGGTTGTTGCCATTTATTGATGATTAACTAATTTGTTGATTGAGCAGCAGAGTCAGCCTTATGTCTATGCATCCTTCAAAGAGAACTGACCTTTTGTATGTGTGTTTGCTTCCAGGGAGACGGCAGAGAGGAGGTGGTGGCGTGTGCCTGGGACGGTCAAACCTACATCATCGATCACAATCGGACTGTGGTGCGTTTCCAGTTTGATGAGAATGTCAACGCCTTCTGTGCAGGTGAGAAACTTCATATTGAGTTCCAGACTATCTTGATTATCAGTTCAGACTTTCTCCTTAATGCCGCCGTCTTGAACAGTTTTTACAGCAGCATAGTTTTTCTATTGACATCTATGTTACAGGTTCACTTGCGTGTTTACTAATCAGTGTTTTGGCTCAAGTGTGATTATTTTCCCAGCCAAGTTAGTAATCTTCAGGTTTAGGGCTTATCTTAGTAAAACCATTCTGACAGCTCAGGTGGAGCTCAGGGTTCTTCTGGAGAAGCTTTAATACAAAGAATTCCAAAGTTAAAAAATGGAATCTGTGAGGAAAAGCTAAACTGTCAGACGAGTGAAAGAACTCGACATTATTTACCGTCAGATCCTGTGTTAATGACGTCGCTGCTGCTGTGCCATCTATGTAAATACACTCATCGTTTCCGCTGCTGTGATGCTGCAGGTATTTATTAAAGTCAAAGGACAGAATCTGCCAGCTGTGGGAGGCAAACAGGACTTCAGTAGGTAATAATGTCTCTGTAAAATCCAGAATTACATTCAGTGACACCTGAAAACATGTATGATTCAGACATTAATCTGACTAATTTCTGATCTGTCTGAGTCACATAAATGGCTTTAAGCTTTAAGCGACATGTAGATACATTATGAAATAGACACCCGTGGGTGGCACAGCGCCACCTGGGCCTGGGTCACCTGCGTGATGGTGTGTGATGTTGAAAGGCCGGAAACACCCGATGATCCCAGGAAACGTCACTGATCCAGTATCCAGTTGCATCAAGGGGATGTACTGTATGTACTGCAATACGAGGGAGAAGTAAAAGAAGCAACAGACATGAGAGTGAATGTGTGACGCTGCAGAGCTCTGAGTGTGTGTTACCTCTGCTGACTGAACACACAACACTCAGGCTTTTACACTGAAGCGTTTTCCATTTTCAAACAATCTTTGTGCAGAAATGTGAAAAAGAAGCTGTGATTACTGTAAGAAGTAACTTCACCGGCTAGAATAAATCCCTGGGCTGTATGCATCTTGTAATGTGCAAGAAAATCTTCTCTCGGGGCGCCGCGACAGCTCAACAGGTTGAGCTGGCGTCCGAAGTTCAGGACGGAGAGGTGATGGGTTCGAGTCCTGCTCATGGCCCTTTCCTGCAGGTCCTTCCCCCATTCTTCTCCCGGACTTTCCTGCGTCTCTCTAGACTCCCCTATCGAATGAAGGCAAAAAGGCCAAAAAAATAACTGAAAAGAAAATCTTCTGTCTTCCTTCTGACGGTCCGTGTTCGGTTTCTCTCTGTTACATCTGTTTGGAAACGCAGAAATATACTCTATTCTAAATATTCAGGAAAAAGATGTCAGTGGCCCCCAGGGGATGTCACACACTTATGTTTTACTTAACAGACGGAATAGCATTGAAAATATATAGGAAATAGCAACAGTCATGTCTGTTAATGGAGGAAATAGCAGTCATGTCTGTTAACCGGGTTCATAAAGGAGAGCATATTTAACATATTTTCTACAGATGTTTGGGGACAGATTGGTGTTTACTTAGTGTTGGAATGAACTTGACATCCCCCAAAGAATAAGTGGTTATGCGCAACACATAAATAGATAGAAATAAGACAATGATGGAGATGATAATAGAGCACTAAAGGCCTTAAGTGTGTAGATATTTTGAATAAATCTTTCTATGATAACAAAGTGTCATGGCAGTGTGGCGCTTCAGAAGTGGTTACTGTGAAGTCCTGGATTTTCAAGCATCCTCCACTAGGTGGCAACGTTGAGCTTCAGTGTCTGGCTGTGTTTCGCTGTGCCTCCTTCCTCTGTGTGCCCTGTCAGATCTCTCTGCAGTGTTTGGACACAGTTTATCTGAGGGAGCTAATGTGACATGTGCAGTCGTAAGTGGATTACAGAAAGAGACAAGAGACTTTGTTTGATCTGCCTGAATCCAGCGAGGTTTGTTTCTTTGCACCCACTGAGTGCATGTGTGGCGCGTGAAACCAGTCGAGTCCTCCCCTCCACTTTATTCTCTGTCGGCTCTGTATGATCATTAACACAGATTAGACTGGTTTATGTGTTTGTGTGGGAGCTGGCACTGCTACAGCAGCCTGGCAGCAGAGGACAGCTGATGTGTTTATTGGGATAACACACTATGTCGTAGCACTGCCACCACCACCACATGTTGACTAAACACCGTGTGTCTTCGATTCTGATTCATGTTTCTTTATGTGTTACTGCAGGTCAGTACACGTGTAAGGAGGGTAAAAACAGCCCCTGCCTGGTGTACGTCAGCTTCAATCACAAAATCTACATCTACTGGAAGGTGGAGCTGGAGCGGATGGAGTCCACCAACCTGCTGCGGGTGCTGGAGGAGAAACCCGACTTTAAAAGTCACCTGAGGGTGCTGGGAGTCGGTGAGTACGCAAACAACTTAGGGTCAGTAATCAGGAGGAGGATTCAGGTCAGATTAGAGCATCCTCCATTAAACTTACACCGACACGTCCCGTGTTAGACGTTGTAATTGAATAAGAGACCAACTGTGACTGTTTGTAGTTTCTGCCATCGAGTTGTAACACTCCGACTCTGACCTGAATACTAATGAAGAGGAGAGAATGAAATGATCCCCACATGACGGATTTTACTGCTAACAAGATTCTGCTTGCCGGCAAGTTTAGTGTCTGTGTTCTGCTTAAAGGAATAGCTTAACATTTTGAGAAAGGTACTTATTTTCATTCTTGCAGAAAGTTAGATAAGAAGAGAGATGCCTTCCTTAATCTGTCTGTAACATCAAAGATACTGACAAAAAATGTTAAGTTAGCATTGTGGCTAAGCCTTGTAATTGCTAGTGAACATACTAGTGTCTAGTGAAACAGATGTATTATATATATGTCCAAGCTTTGTTCTCCTGGCTTTAGATGGATGCTTTATTGCTCATTATTAGTGTCCATTGCAGTCATCCGTAAACCTCCATAAAGCTTTTTTCCACCACGTCAATGTAGCATAAAAGTAATGTGACAGTAGAACTATTTCCACTTCTTCATCTAGCAACACCTGAGTGAAAAGTGAGTGAAAAGTGTTTGACCCAAATAGGGGTGTAACTAATAGCTTACTAAAATCCATCCATCCATCCATCATCCATCCCAGCTGACCCAGGGTGAAGACAGGGGACACCCTGGACAGGTCACCAGTCTATCACAGGGCTACACTTAGAGACAGACAACCAAGCACACTCACATTCACACCTACGGACAATTTAGAATCACCAATTAACCTCAACACGTTTTTGGACTGTGTGGGAGGAAGCCGGAGAACCCAGAGAGAACATGCAAACTCCACACAGAAAGATCCCGGGTGTACTCACTGGGACGCGAACTGGCGACCTTCTAGCTGTGAGGCAACAGTGCTAACCAACTGCGCCCCTCGCAGCCCCAGCTTACTAAAATAAAAAAATATCCAAATTTGTTAGTTAAATACAGCCGACAAGCACATCATTTTCAGTGCAGCCAAACAATCCGTCCGTGGTAAGTTATCTGTTCTATCATAACTACCTTAATGCTGCCATCAGTCTGTCACTGGTCTCTGCTGCCCTCCTGTCAAAAAAGACACTTTGCTGCAGTGGTGTCCCGGCCATCAGGCCATCAAAACATCCAAACATCCATAAAGATTTTACTGGCCCTGTCCGTCTCTTTAATGGGCCTCTTTGTGTGCCTGTCAATCGGAGTTCACATGAGAGAGTGTATGTTCTGGGATTGGACTCACTGGGCAATTCCAGCTGCCGCATTTAATTGCATTTCCATGTAATATATTAAAGTAATGTATTGGAAAGTGCAGCGTTGCAGCAGTAATTCACATAAATCATAAAAAACACATCCCTAAATGCACGCCCACACAAGCATCTTTGTGTGTTTATTGTTAGTTGGCATGTGCTGAAGACTAAATCTGATGTGAACACTTATCGCTAAAGAAGAGCCATTGAGTAATTGTGCAATTCATCATCTGAATAATTGATTTTTCATTTCTGCGACCGATTATCTTCAATCTTAAACGGCGGGAATGCATAGCGACCGTCCATAAATCCACATAAAGCCTTTTCACCGGCACATCAAAGCCACATTCAGGAGGTCAACAAACTGTCTCCTGAGTTATGGTTCCTTCTCATGTTGTGTTTGACTAAAAGCACAACGGTGACACATACTGGACCAACTACTTACACACCTTTTCATTACAGTACTGGCTCTTCATTATCTGTAAGGCAGGAAACAGCTAGCCTGTTTCTATTTGAGGGTAAAATCCATTTGACAACATCTTGTTTAGCTGCAACTAGCTCGGTGGTTAGCACCATTGCCTCACAGCTAGAAGGTCACTGGGTCGCATCCTGGTGAGGATCCACCTGGGATCTTTCTGCATGGAGTTTACATGTTCTCCCCGTGCAGTGTGGGTTCTCTCTGGGTTCTCCGTCTTCCTCCCACACAGTCCAAAAACATGTTGAGGTTAATTGGTGATTCTAAATTGTCTGTAGACTCCAGCCCCCCATGACCCTACTGAGGATTCAGTGGTGTGTAGATAATGGATGGATGTAGCATCTTGTTTATTTAATTTGTCCTGAATATGATGCTGATGCAACTCACCTTGTGGGCCAGTTTAGTTACTAGAAGGCAAAATGTTTTGTGAGTAAATAACTGTGGGAAAGCTTCTTTATCATTGACATATGTAAACACATACTGTACATTTTTTGGCCATCTGTGACAATTTTTAAAATCATTTATGCAGGTATTATAATTAAGAATGTCATACAATTCCCCCCTTTTTTCAGACAGAGCCAGACAAACCACTTCTATGTTGATATCTTTATGCTCAGCTAAGCTGAACCGGCTACTGATCATAGCTTTATATTTAAACCAAAGGGAAGTATTTGTCTGATGAAGGTCTAGGACCCAAATGTTGCACTAATAAATTTATGACTGCAGTTTCTCACCTATTTCACCACCAAAAAGTGAAATCGCAAAATATAATTACAGCTTCAGCCTCACACAGATACACATACACTACAGGAAGAGGTCAAGAGGGAAATTAATTCAGGGAGCCTCTGATCTAAGGCTCTCTACATACCAATGTATACAAATCCGTGGCCTGTCAGTCAACTGATCTGAAAGGACTGAAGTATTTTTAGAGAGGCGTAATCCACAAGCTCACAGACCGCAGAGTCCAAGGATACTGCTCTCTGACTCTTTATCTTTCTGCCCTTCAGTCTCTGGAAAATTGTCTGTGCAGTCAAAAGGCTTTTGAAATATCATCCTCCTGTAATTTGGTTAATCATCGCTGTGCCTGTTTATTTCCTGTTAATTTCCTTATTGTTGTTAATGGCTTTTTAAAGTAGAACATTAATCTCGCCTCTGTCTCAGCACATTTGAAGTCGTTGCAATATGAAAAGCAATTAAATTACAAATTAGCTCATGCTTTTTGGTCCGCATGAATAAGCAGCCCGTGGCCCGCTTCATGTTACATATCACTGTAGAACAAGTGGAAACCAATTTACAGGAACAAAATGAAGACACACAAAAATGTCATTCCAAAAACACATTGCAATGTTGTGATTGTGAGTGAAAAAGCAGATTCTGGTGCTCTTTAAAGCCTGCTGGTGGTGTTAGCGAAGCTTCTTGCAGCCTCTGGTAACACTGTGGGAAATGTCTGATGTCAGAGTGTAGAGACAAGAAAGGAGAGAGGATGTACATGTAAAAATGTACATGGAAATTCTTCCACATGATTTCATATGCTGGTTGAATAAGACATCAGCAAAGTACAGAAGGAAATAATAATTTTAAAAAAGTAAAACAGGGAAGGTGAACTCTGAACTGTAGGTGTCACCTGTGTGAGCTGCCTCACTCTGACCTAACCCTAGAAATGTCAGCAGCAGCTCTCAGGCTCTTCCCTGCTGTTTCTTCACCTTAACCGCTGCCCTTTAGCCAGAAGGTGATTATGAAGAGCCTGTTGGTTCTCCATCAGAAAGTCAGAAGGTTTCTACATAAGGGGAAGCTGGAGGATCAACCTGACAGGATAGTGTGTTGCAGGCAGAGATAGTGTTGAACAGAGCAAGGTAAGATGATTTTTTATTTCCCACCAGCTATCACAAGAGGAACGTCTTGTAGACGGAGGCTGACTATGTAATTAGTCGTTTGTGCCTGCAAAAATGGATATTTAGCCAATGAGCACTTCAGCTAGGACTAAATATAGATGCACTGTCACTTATTAACTCAGTTAATCTGCAGCTGCTTCCCAGTAAACGTTTCCAGCTGTACAGGAGCCTGTTCATAACTGATGGTCTTTTTGGTTGCATCATGTTAAAGGTGCCCTGTGGAGCTTTCTGGTAAACTGAGAAGTTTCTTTCACATTGAGTAGCTGTGTTTTCATATTATTGGCAAGACAATTTGCAGAAAGCGTTTAAATGCTGCATAGAGTAAAAAAGGGGCTGCGAGGTGGAGCGGTGGTTAGCACCGTAGCCTCACAGCAAAAAGGTCGCTGGTTCGCGTCCCGGTGAGGACACCCAGGATCTTTCTGCGTGGAGTTTACATGTTCTCCCCGTGCAGCGTGGGTTCTCTCGCCCTTAGTCAGCTGGGATAGACTCCAGCCCCCCACAACCCTAGTGAGGATTAAGTGGTGTATAGATGATGGATGGATGGCGTAAAGATAAAAGTAATTTTAGCTTGTTTCCAATAAGTGCTTTTGAGTGTATTAGCTAGGCTCTGTAGCGTCATCAGAAGGTGGTAATCTAGTTTTTTTATGTGACACTAAAAACAGAGTAGATGAAGCCACAAATAAAACCAGTTGTTTGCCAACTACTTACAAACCTTAAAGAAGAAGAAGCAAACATAGCATCTCTCCATTTTCCTTCAAAAAAAAAGAATTGATAGAATTGTTTTCAATCGGGCAAATTTTAATTATTCCTTCATTTCAGCTGGTGTCCACCATGTTTAAAGCTGTCTGCTGTCAGAATTGTATTTGATACTGGAGGCAATAGATTATTTAAAGCCCCTATAGTTGCTACTTGGCACACAGTTTGACACATTTGGGGTTGAGTTTGTAAATGGTTGGTATTGTGCCATTCAGTCCCTGTGAGTGTATGCTCTGCTGGGTAGACTTTTAAATTGCTCCTCTGGGGACGACTAGAGTTCTTTGAACTAAAAGCATTTCCTTTTTCATAAACCATTTGGGAAGCATTTTGTGCTCACATCCATATTACCTGACCAACAGTCATCTTTTTCCTTTTTTTTTGCCTGTAAGATCAGAGTGCTACCAGTGATCAAAAACTCCACATGGTGTCTTTTCTTTTTTCCTCTTTTTGTTATTCAAAGTCAAATGGCTCCAAAATGCCATCAAAATGAAATGCATGAAACTGGAGGGGGCTACTGGAACATTTCTACTGTGAAGCAGTTTGCATGGGAGGATTGGACTTCATTAAAGCTCTGGCAAATGGAGTAGATCAGAAAGCAGCGTGAGCAGTTTGAGGTAGAGGAGGGATGTAGGAGTGAAATAACTTTCATACATCAGTCACCACTGAGTTCTGCAGCAACTATAAACCTGCTAAATTATAAGAGTAGCATCTTTAGTCCTCTTGTCTGCTTATTTTCCACATATATGTGGGTCAATCAGTAATATAATGTAGCTGAAGGTGGTCACAGTCAGGCTAAATACCACGTTTTAGCTAAGTTGGCTTAGAAGTAGTGGTTTTGTTAGATATAAACACAACAAAGGAAGAACAACTTGTGTGCTTTATTTGACCTCTTATGGAATGTGTTGAAGAAATAAAGTCATTTGAATTCACATAAAAATAAAGGGAGAACACTTAAAAACCATCTTGACATTTTTAACCATGTTAGCTTTTTGGCTCTAGAGGTGGAAATGTTGGGTGCTCCAGCAGTTTTGTTCAAATTAAAATATCTCCACAACTGTTGGACAGATTGTCATTAAATTTAGTCTAAACATTCAAGATTTTGTCGGCCTGTTGCCTTTGGATAACCTCATGTTTTACTGTAGCGCCCCCTTCAGGTCTGGTTTTTACCAATTCTGTAAAATATCAAACATCTTCCTGGTTGAGTGGCTCAACATTTGCTACAGATAATCATGGTTTTGGTGACCCTCTGACTTTCAGCAGAATGACACTTTAGCTTTTACATTGAAATCTCAACAACTGTCGGATGGATGACTTCAGATTTTGTGTAGATGTTTGGAAAACCACCTTTCATCTACCTTGCCGACACATTAACATTTACAGTATTTGGGTTTATAATCTGCAGAATTAAAGAAATTACCATCAGTCTTGACTCCTATTAGCGCGTTAAGACAGCATGCTAGCTTCATGAACTACGATTTTAAACATTATACCGACTAAACATCAGTATGTTAACATGTAATTATGTAAAAATGCTTCAGCTCAAAGCACTGCTGTGTTTGGTCTCACAGACCAGCGGGCTTCTCTGTATAGACTCTTATGACGGGTTCAGACAACATGACATCAGCATGAAAATACCCAACCTGAACGATGTAAGCTGTGGAAATGAAAAAATAGCTCAGGACAAATAATAGTTTAATCCTGTGTGTCATAGTGGCCGCCTCATTGTTCTCCCACTAATAAGACTTGCATGTCAGATTTCTTCTTTTTTTTTTTGTTGCCATCCCTCCTGTTGTGTGACAACTTCCACAACGTGTCTGTGACCAAAGCAAAGTGAAAGACAGGCTGAAGGACGGCCTGTCATACTGTCCTGTTGGTGCGATCCACAGATGGGCCCACAATCATTTTATTTTTCTTCTCTGAAGCTTTTCCTAGCATGAGGCAGCACTATCAGTCAGACCATTGTTTGTTTACATTCCTGTGCTTTTCCTGAGGGCTGTAGGAAGCAAGATTAGTTAGTTATCGAGGTATGTTGAGACTAAAGCCAGAGTTCTAAGTGTCATGAAGGTGGCTGTCTTTTAACTTAAAGGAAGCCTGAACTTGCTCTGTTGTGCAGCCCTCTGATGACAAAAGCAGGTTGTGAAATACAGCAAGCTGTGATTGGTCCAGGAGCACCATGTGACCTGTCATATCTCAGCAAGAATGTATGATTCCCACATCACCAAATCTGACCGTGACCGTCAGTCCAAAGTATTGTGTCGTCTGAACCTGACATCAGTCTTTTTACTAGGGGTCCACTTATTGTTTAGTTTGGGATTTAGCATTTTCTCGACTATTTGCATTGTTGTTTTTCATTATTATTATTGTTAACTGGGTCCCAATTTAAATAAATAATCTAAAATAATGTGCTACTTTGTCTTAGATGCAACTGAGTCTCTCTTCTGTAGTCACTCTGTGTTGTCAATCAAAATCCCACCTGCAGAACGATCTGATGGTTATATGTCACAAATAACAGCCTGTCTCCACTGAAGGATCACTGTTGAAAGGTATTTTGTTAAATTAGACAGATTTAAAACATAACTTAACAAAGGAATTTGACATCAGGTTTTTCATTTTTACTGCTAATCTGTTCATTCCTAATATTAGTCGTCGGCCTCCTTGATTACTAATATTTATTATCAGTACTAGTCCTAAATAAAGCTCAGTGGTTGACCCCAATTGTTATTAAATGGACAACCACTGTATGTATTAACTTTTATCTGTTGACCTTTTCGCTGAGCAAAGCTAACTGGTTGACATATGAAGCTGTGTGACTGCTCACCCTTGCATTTATATTTGGACTCAACACTTTTGTCTTGTCATAAGCATGATCCCATGTCTGTGGTCATTGCCACATTGTGTTTCGCCTCCACAGATGCTGAGGATTCGGCTGCAGTCAGAGCGCTGGTGGCAGATATTCTCTACAAGGATGGACCGACGTAGCACAGCGACACATGTCACCACACTGCCTTCTCTGTTTTCCCTCAGACTGTAAATACTCTGTTAATAAACACCGACTGACTGTCTGCCGTCCTGCTGGTCTTGTTGTTTTTTTGTTCCCTGCAGATAGACGTGTCAGGTTCAGGTTTCTGATCTGCTCGCTGCCTCTGTGGTTGGTGTCCTGTCTGCTCTGGTTGTTTTTAACAAGGCTGAGAGAGGATGAAAGCAGAAGATTCAGTGCATGCCAAACGCTATACGGTTTAACCTGCTGTTTCCACCGGTGTGAGTGTGATCAGCTGAGGTTTTGTGCTGCTGTCAGTCAGCTGATGAAAGAAGCTCCCCACCTAAACAGCAGCGTCTTCTCCTTCATCCAGTGTCGTCTCTTAGAGTTTTCTGTTATCTCGGCTGTCATCTCAGAGATGTGGAGCACTACGAACATTACATAATGCAGCATTTGTTACATAATGAGATTTGCATGGCAGCGAGACAGCAGCATTGTTTGGCAGCCGGGCAGCGAAGTGCCTGCAGGGCGTGACGATTGGCAGGATTGGGGGAATCACCCACTGTTCCCAACGGGAGGATCCAATAACCACCTATGTCGCCTGCCTCATGCAATATAAATGAGTCGCGTGTGTGTTTGTGTCGGTGTAACGGAGGGTAAACGCAGGATCAGGTGTCGTGGTAGGACAGAGCCTCTCATCTCTCCTGTGTTTCTGCCCTTTAGAGTCGTGCTGAGGGAAGGCTTTGCGTTTTTGGACCAAGTTCCTGAGCGTCATAGATCAGCTGCTTTAGTCACGTATTACTTTGCTTCTTGTGTTTTTGTAAAGCTCACCTCATTATAATTCTAAATGTGAAAATGTGCAAATCTCATTAGAAGAGTCACAACATTCTGCCTCCGCTCTGCTGCTGCTAACAGAGAGCGTAGCCGAGTGAACACAGTGGTTTGAGGTCTTCAGCTCATCTGCTGGATTGAACTGAAGTCTGGGTTTCATGCAGTCCAGTCAGATTCTTCCACAGCAAACTAAGAAAACCTGTTGATGGACCTGCTAATTGTTGTGTATAAATATATTATACAATGTGTGAAGTATAGTCCTTCAGACGCTGAAACAATAAAGGGCCTTCTTCACATGAGGTCAGAGGAAGTTTGCTTCAGCATTAAAAGATTAACTTGGCTGCCATGTTCTTTATTTTTCAGCTCCGTCTCTCAGAAACATTTCCTATGCAACTAAATTGCATTTTCAGTTATGTTTTGAATCCATAGTACAGAGGTTTTCTAGTCTGAAAGAGCCACTGAGTCCACATGAGGAGGTAGGATGGAGACTCTCCCAGGAGTCTGAAGTTTACAGCCCATGTGGGACCATTATTCTTAGACTGAACTTTTGTTTCCACTTGTTTAATTTTGGTTTTCTCTGGGAGTTTGGTTCAGTTTACACACCAACATTTCTTGTGAAGGTTCATGAAATTACCACGGTTCAGGTTACAATATGACCCTTTTGTAACGTCTCTTGTCCATTTTATGAGTTACCAGGGTGACTGGTCCCACTTTAATATAATATGGTTGTTTGGCTCCAGAGGACTGACAGTAAAGCCATAAAATAGATGTCAAAGATTTGTTGATTTAACACCTACCTGTGATATGACACAAACATAACTTGGCAGAAAACATACTGCGCTGTAAGCATAGTTTAGAATGCACTTTACTTGTATAGGAATGTAATTTTAGGGGACTGAGCTGGTATTTTTCTAATTGTTGACAAAATCCCATGAATGACTGAGAACAGCATGTGTTAATCCGTGATCATACTTTCATGTGGACGGACACGTATTTGTGGTTATACTGTCTGGTCTGCTCGGAGGACACGTTCCATGCATGTGCACTAGATTGGCATCTATGTATTCTCAGCATGAACACTGCTGCCTCTGTAGCGTGGAGGCTGCACGGACACAATTCTGGTTCTGCATGCAGACATCAGCAGGGAGGTATTTAATAAACTCCCAGAGGAGGTCTGCATCCACAGTCCTTTCTTCTTTTAGTTTGCCAGTACACTGTGTCAGTAAGCATGGACATATTAGGTGTCTGAGGATTTAGGAAATCCTCGTCTTTTCTTTTTAAGCACAAAAGCAGCCTCAACACACACGATCCAAAGCCGTCATGACCGCTGTAAGTCTGGTCTTGGATGGCACAAGTTGTAGGATTACAATTAGGTAGGTTAAGTGAATTATTTATACTGTAAAATGTTCTTTTAAGTTTTATACAGACAAAAATCTTCCAGTTTGACTGACCTCAAAGACCCACGACTCCATTCCTGTATCAGATTTCACATTTCTAAAACTTTCAGGAGACACTATAGCAGGTTTTCTTTCTTTCTTTCTTTCTTTCTTTCTTTCTTTCTTTCTTTCTTTCTTTCTTTCTTTTTATCAGTGTGTCATTTTAGCCATTTTTGCTGCAAAATAAGGAGACTTATATAAAAACATATTTTCAATTTATTTAAAAGATAATCCCCTAAAAAGCAGTTTTCTAAACCAGGGAGGAATAAAAGGTCTATTTTGTTCAGCTGTGGGTTTAATGAATGCAGAAGTAAAATTAGATTGCAGTGTGTCGGTTGATGATAATGACGGGACACTGATGTGTTGCTAATAGTTTGTTGGAGATCTGTGGCGCAGAGGAATTAGATTTATTCTTATGTTAGGCACTATTTCGGTGGTAGCATGAATTTGTTTGTTTGAATTTATTGACAATGAGGAAAACAGAAAAGTTGACCAAGTTAATCCTTTCCAGCTGCAGCAGAGTGGAGCAGCAGTTATCAACAACAATAACAACAACAGTAACATATTGACTCTGGTGAATTGAATTACTCTATTACAACTTACCATTGTGTAGCATGGAGTAGTTCTACAGTGTTTGAGCTGGTGTGCTGAGCTGCAACGAGTGGAGAGAACGATGGGGATTTCATAGATCTGTTTACTCCAGATGACATGTAGCATTACATCGAACAATTTTAAATGAAGAGCGGAATATTTATACAGCAAAAACTTCTTAACACGTGTCATTTATACAGAGAGATGAGTTTGTAGAGGTTTGATCGAGTCTT
>NW_007577943.1:347621-352387 GCF_000690725.1 Stegastes partitus | reverse complement strand
GAATTAAATTTCCATTCAGGCTTTATCCAGAAAAAAAATCACTTCATTGAATTAGAATAATAGAAAAAAAGTGAACATTTGTTTTGTGATTCCTTTGAACAGTTGTGGATGTGAAGTGTGAGATTTCGGTTTGTTTGGGAGACGAGCTATAAAGGTTGACATGTCAACATATAGCCGGGCCATAGAGTCTATAAAAGACCACCGCCATGAGACATTTCACTGACTAATAAATCCATCACTGGGATCTTGTCTATAGAAGCTGACAGCGTGCGGCCACACTCCCTTGGGGCTTCTCGCTACACGTTCTGCTGTGAATGGAAGCTGCTTCGCTTGCTTAGTATCTGATATACAACATAAACATGGTGCTTTACTTGTATTGCAACAATAAATATCAGTTTTGTGGCCTGACCTCCTGTGACTCATCTCCAACTGCAGCAAAACTGCCACAAGTAAATGAAGCAACATGATTTCTACATGAATAAAAAAGAAATTTAAAGCTCAGGCTTTATGAAAGCCCTTTGATGGATGGAATATAGAAGGAATTATAAAGATTTGAACTTTAAAGGGGCTTTATAAACTTCTTTTCCAGTGTCTTGAAAGCTTAATCTGCTGAAAGAAATGTAACTACGCCAAATGAAGGAAATCTCCTGTGTGAGATGAACACAAAGCGACAGTCCTTCCCTTCTTAAGCGTGCCGTGAATCCTCCCACCTCAGACAGCGTGTTGTCATGGAACTGCTCCTGTGAGGAAGTAAGAAAATCCACAAATCAGTGGACGAGTCTAATGCTGGTCTGGTGTTCCCACAAGGTCGGCTTAGCTGCTGGAAACCAGCTCCTAACTAAAAATAGGTGCTGTTTACCACAAACTTTGGTCATTTATAGGCAAATATGTGAAAGTCAGTCGTGGTTTATCCTCCTGTAGAATACTAGTGTGGGGAAAGTGTAATTTTACTCATATTTTGTGCTGTGAAAGTCGTGCAGGTCAACTTTTAATCGATTCTTTAGATGGAATGTCCAAAAAAACAAAAGATGTCCAACTATTTTGTGCAATCAGTAGAACAAAATATAAAAGTATTCTGTTTATTTAATATTAAACACAGAAAAAAAGGCAAATCCTCACATTTCACAAGTTTGAAGTGACGTGTGTTTGGCATTTTTGATTGATAAATATTGAGGTGATTGTCAAAATGACAGCTTCATTGATTTGAAGCTATTAATAATTTATTCATGAAAGTATTAGAGCAGTCTTTAATTGAAGATTTACAGACGGATTAAATGCAGACGTTTGCTCAGTCAAGGGACTGTAGATGGATAAATGAAGCACTTTAAGGACTCCATGGCAATAAGTGCATTTTGGATCCCAGTTTCGTGTCTGTCTTGGTTTTGATCTTATATCTGATATGATTTTCATTTGGAATACTAAAAACATGGTTCTTCACCTCTTTTTGTTCATGATTCTCCAGGTTTCCTGTAATTTCTCGTCATCTCAGCCACTTACAAAAAACAATCAGAAATCTAGATGAGATGTTTACCTGACAAATTATCTTTTTTTCCCTGAGACCTCCAGGTAACATTAAAGTTTCTTTAAACCAAGATATAATTCTGTATTTACATGCTCCAGAATACTTGTGAACATGTGAACTTTTTACCTTGGACCATATTTAGTTTATGTACAGTAATTTAACACTGATGCATGGAGCACTGTGATATATTTTTAATTTAATAAAGAAGTTTTATACCATGTTTGTGATTTCAGCTGCTAAGTTCTTCAAAACTAAGTTCTGATACACAACTCTGTTTTGAGATTTTTTCTCCTGATCTTTGATTTGTGGTGAGATATTGGATCATTTGAACATGTATTGAAGTAAAATCATGTGTGAGGAAAAAAAACACTATTTAGTAGCGCTGTCATCAACAACCCATAGACATGTGAAATGTGAGCCTGGCTATGCACTCTGCTTTTCTGTCATGTTTTAAAAGCTTGTTATATGATCCTTGTGTCTTCAATTTTCATCTTGAACGTAACTAAAACTGTCCGATAAATGTAGTGGAGTAGAAAGTAAAATATTTCCCTTTTAAATGTAGTGAAGTGGAAGCACAAAGAAACACACAAATGAAAACACTTAAATACAAGTAATTCAAAATTCTACTTGAATGAATGTGTTTAAGTTACTTTCCACTATTGCTGAAATGTATGTAGTGTACATATTTTAATCCCAGTTGTTTTCTCTGTTATATGTCATATTCTAATTATTTTTCATGCTAGTCTTTTAGCTTGGCTCTATAGGAGCTCAACTAGTTGCATTTCACTACATGCTACTTGTATATACGACAAACTAATCTTGTAATTTCTTCATAAGGAATGAATAAGAATCTCTAAAGCGTCCTTCCTCAGCATTTTATAAAAGTTTACCAGCCCTTACCATACCTCCAACTTACACAACAACGTAGTTTAGATGCTCGTCAGTCACAACACTGCACTGCTTCACCTGAATGTGCTGAAAACGATGTCAGAGAGTTATATGTGACCATTATGTTTGATTGCACAATCCAGTCTGAACGAGGCTAAGATGCCTCGTGATTCATTCACTCACACAGACTTTGAGTCCATTTACCCGTCTAATACACCTTGAATACAATGCTGATGAATCACAAATGGCAGAGATGGCTGTGTTTGCTGGGGGATAATTATGTGCAGGCTTTGAAAGAGCATGATTCAGGGTTTCTCAGTAAAAATTCAGCGTCAGGTCTTGTAGTGCTGTAGGAAGCTAAGGAAATAACAAGAACAGCGAGTGTTTTACTACTTTTGTAAAGTTTGTAATTCCATCTCAAATTTTTAGAACTGTTTCGAGTGTTTGTTGCTTTAGCCTAATTGTTGTATTTTGCCTTGTTGATGGTGATGTTTGAAAGGAGAAGGCCGCTATTCAAAGAGACTGAGAGGGCAAAAATGGCACTTGCTGTGTTGTCTGAGTTTAATTCTCCACAAAACAGCCCTAAATGAGGTCCTACAGAGAAAGTTCCTGCTGCTGCCACATGCTCAAAGATGCAGTCTGGGTAGGACTTGCCATAGAGCGTTGTTGCAATGTTGTATTTGTACAATTTAAAGGTTATTTCCGGTTTATTTGGTGTTGATGTATTTCTCATGAATGTGCCATTTGTGGGGTAAACGAGGAGCTGCACAAAATAACATGTAAACAGTGTAAATCGGATCAAAAAATGCAAGTTCCATGCAGGTTTCATAAAGAACAGAAGTCGTCTTAAACATTCGCTTTTGAGTCTAATTGGAAAAAAAAAACAAAAACTGGAGCAGCCATTTAATTGCCACATGAATGGAACATACGCTGGGTTGAAATAATTCAGAGTTATCCTTAAGTAACGAATCAGAGTTCTTTCTCCACCACCGGTCCTCAGTGTAGTCTAATTTTAACTACATTGATTTACACTGTGTTGTATTACATAAGCGTCTTGTCCAGTGCCCGTACCCGCCCCAGCCTGGTGGCACAGTGGGAGCAGGACTGTGGATGTGATCCTGACTGACAGACAGCTGGACCTCCAGTCAAAGCAGGAGAGGGCCTGACACGAGCCCCGTCACGTTTCCTCGGCAGCTCCGAGCCGCTGAGGGGACTGACACCGCTGATTAACAGCATCCAATTTCGTCAGCATGAGGCTTAATTCTGCGGCGTTTCATCATCTCCTCGCACTTGCGGGGGGAAAGCTGCTGGATGAACAGCACAACAGGCAGTTTTCATAGCCAGCGGTTTTAACTCAGCAGATGTGAAGTGGATTCTAATCTAACAGGCTGCTTGATTATACACAGTGTTCTGAAAGTGCTTGGTTTTTATGCTTGTAATGTATTTTATGACTGCAATTAGAAGGCCAAACAGTGTTTTGATTAGTAGAACAATTTACCTCTAATGCTTCTTTTAACTCAGTGTCACACAGATTTAACGAGGTTCATGAAAGGCTGAATAGAAACGACTGAAAATGACTTTTTTGTGTGTGAATTTAATTTGGCGTGCATTTTTTGAAGATGCAGTACATAATCCATTCAATGGATGCTCTTCAGGTACTAGAAGTAGGTTGGTAAAGACGTAGTTTTGCTCATGATTTACAAAAACCATCTGAATCAGTTTTTTACAGAGGTCCCTGACATCTAATGACCACTGGTTATGTACTTTTACCTTACTATAAGTTTGGAAATTGTACTTCGACTTAAGGATGTGTTGATCACTTTCTTTTTGAGATTGTAATCCTTCATGTGACACGGAGCTTCTTTTGTTATCTGGATCATCAGAAACTTTTCTTGGACAGTTCCCAGGTTTTACTCCTAGCTGCTGTCCTGCTTTGTCTCTGGTGTCAAGGCTGCTTCCCTCTTCAGCTCTGGCAAACCAATAATTGCTGGTTGACATACGCCAGCGGTGATATATGGATACAGACTCTTGATTTAAAACTCCAATATTCTGCAAAATACAGAGCTATTTACCTGGAGCTAGGAGCCTTAATCAGCCATTTGTTAACTTGTTTGGTAAGAGCTTGACTGTAATGGACATTTATTTATATGCAGAAGTGCAGCACTCCAGCTTTAAATGTCAGCATGTAAATTGTTTGTCACAGCAATGACTGATGACGACATGTTAACAGTAGGCATTAGAGATGTTGGTGATTAGTTGTCAATCAAATAACTTCCATTAATAAAGGAACTGATTAAAAATATATTAACTAACGAGGCAGACGGTGAGGGACATGCAGTGTAACTGTCAGAAAAGA
>NW_007577943.1:316937-346458 GCF_000690725.1 Stegastes partitus | reverse complement strand
TAGAAGGTGAAATGTGCAGTGTAGCTAGCTGACCACATGCTAGCACTAGCCTGCTGTAACATCCTGGTGAGCCCTCTTTTGTATTTTTTACTGTGACATTTTGCCTCTTTTGGATCAATAATCGGACACAGAAGGCTACAATAGATGAATCTACTGTGGCAGCTTCCTCCGTGGATGCTCTGGTTGGTCAATGCCATCTGCTTGTCAGCATTCATTTAGGTTTATCTCCGTAGAGAAGACTGTGCGGATGTTCAGTTTCATTTAAATAAACTAATTTCACTTTGGAATTTCATGGTCACAGATGCTGGTTTGCATCACATCAGGTGGATGGTGGTTCTGAACGTTCATTTTACCAGAACGTTCAAGCTGGTTGTTATGCAGCACCGTGTCCTTTACATTTACATATAATTACCTTGATCACAGGCTGTGGCTCACATGGTTTTTTTGGGGGTATTTCTGTTTTATTTTTTGCCAAGTCATGTACGTGGTAGCTTGAATAAAATCTGAATTTCCAGCCAGGAATGGTATTTACAAGTCAGAGAACTGCACAGTAATTACTGTAACTCTGACTTGACATGAAAGCAGAGTTAGTCCTGTTCCTTTTCTCTGCCCTGCAGCCTGAAGTCAGACATGTTTCTCTGTTTGCATGTTGATTTCCCAGCGGTTCATTGCAGGCAGGACCTCAAATGTTTTGTCTTGTATGAAATACTCTTCAAAGGATCTCCCACTCACTGGAGCTGCATGTTACATAACATACAGCTTCACAATGGAGGAGCTGCTCCTATCAATACCCCCCTCACAGCAGCTCTACCTCGCACTGAGGGGTGAAGACTTGTGGGTCATTCCCACTGTGTTACTAGGGCCTGCAGGGATGCATTGTGTTTGTGTGTGTGTGTGTGTGTGTGTGTGTGTGTGTGCGTGCGTGTATTCCTTCACCACAGGGGGGAAATGATACAAAGAGGGAGGAGATGCTATTGACTGAGCTGAAGGACAAAAAGACAGAGAGCTATTTCCAGTGACAGAGTAAATAATTTCCTCTGTGACAGTGTTTCTGGTGTGGGAGTGAACAGGCTGAGACGAGGGTCTGCATGGAGGAGTGGACTGCGTGCTCATATCTCGGGTCTGTAGCGAAGGCAAAGTCCTTCTGCCCACACTAACCTTCCACAGCCTCTAATTATGTGAAGCAGAAATCCAAAACCTCACTTCATGCGCAGCCTTAAATCTTATTTTTTGTGTTTTCTAATCGGGTTAGCAGCATTCTGCTTATGTGATCAGTGAC
The DNA here is from genome assembly GCF_000690725.1 of Stegastes partitus. NCBI lineage: Eukaryota > Metazoa > Chordata > Actinopteri > Pomacentridae > Stegastes > Stegastes partitus. The sequence continues at coordinate 345,179 of NW_007577943.1, read as the reverse complement.
ATTTGCCCGTCTGTCTGTTCAACCTGTTCTCATTCCCCGGGCATCAGCTACAACTGTTCTGTCAAAGACACCTGCGTCTCAGAGACACGTACAAGGTGTTCTTTAGCATCGGTGCCACCCACTGAAATGTTCCGCATCGATAGACATATAGGAGCCTATGCAGGTGAAAAGAGTTTCATCAGGATGCTGGAGAGGTGGAAGAACTCTATTTTAGAGGACTTTTAACAATGAGCCTCAGAATTGTGTCCTGTATCAGACTGTGATATTTTAAATCAGTTCCTTTTTTTGGTTTTGTTTGGTTAAGTTTAGGCACCAAAGCTACTTGTCCAGGAAAAGGTAATGATGTGAGGTACAAATGCACATTTTCACAACAGTAATCCCACATTACAAAGCAACCTTCTCATTACCGAAAAAGGAGCGACAGTAACAGCACCAGCTGGAAGCATTTGGCAATTTCTGACTTTCAGGGATTTTTACAGGCCTGTCGAATCCTGTGCATTAAACAATGGCACTAAAAGGTTCCCAGTGCGTTCAAATTTTCTGCCAAGGCCTCCTGACAAAGCAGCACAGTGTGAAAAGTTTGCAGTGAGACCAGGCTCATCTTTCAGTCAGCATTGGATCAGGAAACATCCATTAGATTTGGGTGCAGATTTTGTGAAAAATTGCAGGATGGTGCTTTGACTTTGGTGGAAGATGTCTTCACTGAGCCTCTAGTTGTTATTAGCACTTTAATTAATTGTAGAACATTTGTAAAAACGTAGAGGTGAGTGTGAATATGCTTAAATAAAAAAAAGTAAATAATAATTTTTAGAGAATTTTTTGTGCTCGCAGTCAAAAATAAAGTATAATCAGTATGAAATTGCCGCTGTTTGACAAGTTAAGAGCACAAATGCACTCCTGCGGTTTCTGTCCAGAACCAGCCACCACTTTCCATAAAATCCAGGCCTCTGAGCAGATCGCTGGAGCTAATGGCTAATTATGTGCTCTGAGCTAATGGAGAGGTTTTCCTTCATGGGATAATAAACCTTTACCTGCCATTACTTTTGCCTTTTATGGCACAAAAACAGCCTCATTTTGGTCCTCTTATAAGCTCTCTGCTATTCCTATTCAGGTGTGTGTGTTACTAAGAACTCGTCTTCTGGCATTTTAATCTTTAAAATATTTTAGTTTGACTCCACATTTCATTGTTTTGGTCTGGTGATATGTTTTCCACATCAACAACTTGCCTGTCATTTGCCTGATACGTCTTATTCTTTGTTGCCGCTCCAGCTGTTCGTATTAAAATCACTGAGCCCTTTGGTGACATGTTTTTTTGGTGGCACAAACATGGCCACAGGAAAATAGATCCCCAGTAAATGGGCTATTTACTCTTTTTGAGTAACATTTTGTACAATTAAACAGCCCTATAACATTCTTAAACCTATTCCAACATCGTCAGTAGCCACTCATCAATCACCTGTTCATTCTATTGTTGTGGTTGTGAGTGGTGGTGTACAGAACAGAGTTTTTTCTCATTTTTAGTCCACACATTTGGGGGGGCAAAACAATGGGAACACAAACATACAGTCAAAATATCACTAAAGCAAAGTCAAAAGCAGAAAAATTTCAAAATGTATTGGAGATCTAAAAGCAGAATTTATAGCAGAGCTGTTGTTTTGCAAAGATTGTCATCTTCAGTATAGAAAACGAGCTCCGTTGTGTTCCAGAATCTAATCTTTGAGCAACACTGGACTCAGAAAAACATCCTGCCAGAAAAATACTTACTGGAGCATCAAGTGAGTATAAATCTGCTGATAAGAGTATCCAACATACATACCCAGCATACCCAATATACCCATACACTTTATGTTTTTATCAGAGGTATCTTTGACTAAAACTGCAGTGCCCATCCAGTTTAAGAAATGATGACCACATTGTTGTTGTTTTTGTCTTGTTAGTGTGATCCTTTCATAAAAGCAACCTTAAAAGCATAGCTAAAGGTTACACTTCTCTGCTGTTATCATCGGTTTAATCATGTCTCTGCAGTTGTTGCTGGAGGCAGGTAGAGCCACAGCGATATAATTCATACTACAGGACATTCAGCTGTTATTATTTTGTGTGCTGCTCCGACACCCGACCTTGCTCACCAATAATTTTCCATAAATGCAATTACAAGGGTAGTTAAGCAAACGGGCAGTGTACTGTAAGATTGTGATGCATGTGCAGCTTCAGAGAACTCATTCCTCTTGAGTAGTGAGAGCCTGGGGAGATCACTGTGTAACAGTATGTTATTATGAGTGTGCTTTTAGTCCTCTGGGTGGAGATTTATATTAGTCATTCTGTGCTGCAGATCAGTGCACCCCTTCTGCTGCAATCTCCAGTCAAGATCTGCCCTCTGTATGATAGCCATGCACACTGTACGGGAGGATGAGACACGCTGCTTTATGCAACGGATTCAAGGCGTGGTTAACTGCTTTAAACTCAACTTGAAGGTCATGAAGTCAACTGACACTTTTTCTTGTCTTTGTCACCTTCATGTGAACAGCCCTGCGGTTTTGAGACAAAGCGTCTTCTGTACGTTTGTCTCAAGACACCGGCGTGAGAAGAAAAGCACGACCACATCGTGTTTTGTGTCAGAATACTTGAGTAATGGTACTTTCCAACCAGAGCTATTACCAGCTACAGTGTTAACAGGATGTGGTGAGCAAAGTGAGGGGGGGCGGACTGAGGAGGATCATCTCTAACAGGGTTTGCTGTAATTTTGCTCCTTCCCCGTGTTCCCTGGCTTACTAGTGCAGGGAGCTGTCACACCAAGCGTAACAAAAATAAGGTATCGCCTGACAGCTCTGACAAGATGAATGCAGCCTGTTGTTCTGTGAAGAAACAGCTGTGTCAAGCCAGAAATTAAATAATGCAGATGTGTCCCTGTGCCAAAAGTAGTTGTGACTGATTTTGTTAGGCATTTCCTGAGCTGTGCACTTGTAGGTTTGCCTTCTGGTCTCATTGGTTTTGCTATGTGCTGTTGTTTGTCCTGTTCTTGTCACGGTGGTGCATGCAGTGTCTAGTTTTGGGCTGATGACTCTTTTTAACTTATAGCATAGGGGGTAGACCTATATCATAAAAATTAAGACATGTACTTTAACTGAAAAAAGATTTGACTCACATTTTTGTATTACATCTCTTGAGAGCAAAAGTAAAAGTATGAAGTATTCCATAAAATTTAAGAACAAACAAGACAGCAACAGGCAACTTGCCACAAAGCCTGAATTAGTTCTCTGTAAGTTGGTTCAAAATGAAGCAATTATCAAAACAGTTTTCTTTTGAACGAGTAATTGCTGAGATTTAATTTCTTAAATATTCCACTCTGACTCCTAAAAACTATGTGTATGATCAAATGGTTCCCAAATACATTACTACTTGCTGTATTATTCTCAGAGGGAGGTGGTCGGGGTTGATGGTGGGTATACAAACACCAGGACTCTGTCTGTAGTTAGGTTTGTGCAACAAAAGGTGCTTTGGTCAATGTTAGGGACGGATGTTGTGTTCAATTAGATGTTGGTTAATGTATTTTGTCTCATGTCTTTGTTGACGTTGTCTAAGGTCCATTTCTGTGGTCCATACCCCTTCTTTTAGTTTTAGTCCCACTGCATCAATACAAATACATACATTTGGTATCATACGATTCATAAGTGCCTTGTCTTTGTAACAATAGCATAACTTGGACTTTTTATTTAGATTAAACATGAGCAGCTTTAAAACAAGCTGTCTGAAGTCTACTGTAAGTTGGGTCTAGCTACATTTTGATGGTGCCAGTTCCAGGAGTACAAATGTTTTATATTATTTATACAGATTTCTTTATATTTTAGGTGGGAAAAGATCTTCAATTCAGTTTTTCCAGACTTCAAAGGCCAACTGTTCTGTTCCTCTGACACCTCCACATGAAACTTTAGGGGATTTTCTTTCTGGCAGGATCTCGTTCATGCAAATAGAGTGGTTCATACAGCCTTTTTTTTTAAATTTTGGAATGTCATTTTCAATGTTCTAAAACAGGAGGGGAAGAGCTTGAACCAAACCACATTCATTTCTTACCATATAAAGGTTTCATAAAGCTATGATCACTATAAGCAGACATTTTGGTGGAAAACAAATGAAGTGGTGAACATTTGAATTACTGACTACATTTCCTCATTGTATTTGTGGTCTGCATTACATTTTCTTTGCTGTAAGCTTAATTACATTAGAAAAGACTTGGAATATTTAATTATTGTGCATTTAAAGGAAAAACAGTGGTTATGAACAAAACACCATGAACGCAGCTGAAAGTAAAATCTTGAAATATGTCATGGTTTTGGGCAACATTTGGAGACGTTGGAGGTGTTCGTCTATACTTTGCTGAAGAACACCTACGACCTTCCTTCGATTTTATGTCAAACTTGACAGACCTTTTGTGGAATGTCTTAAGTCTTTGCCATGTAAAAAAGAAGGACAGCAGGATGAGAATCTTCACTGGTCAGAAGGGTCAACTGTCGGAGCCCCCGATGCTGTGGGAACATCTGCTTTCTCTGTTCTGATACGACAGGCTTCTTTATATAGCCCCATGTACCAGTGAAGGGCACTTACAGGGGTGTTTTGCTCGTACAGATCATGGGAATCAATGTGCAGGCTGCTCTTACTGTCTTCCAGCGGAGTCCTCCCACAACCAGTCTGCTGATTCATCTTCTCCAGACAGACGGTGTTTAGAGATTCTGCAGGGCTGCCCTTTCACATAGTGTTGCTCTTTGTTTCCAAATAGACCCATCACTCCTCTGTGATGTGTCACCTCGTATTAAAATGAGGATCACAAACAGAGCTAGCCAGAATACGTATTTTATTAGGCAGAGAAAATACTGTTCAGAAGAAGAAAAAAAACACCAAAAATAAATTTCTGTCATACATCGATTCCTCTCACACGGCATAGGAAGGTCACTAAGTACATCAAAGAGAAAACAAACATCGCCAATCTACGCGTGGATGACCGCCAACGGGAGGTTAGATGGATACTGTAGCACAGTCAAAAGCACGGCATGGCTCAGGTGCTATTAAAGCAGAGCATGATGGCCTTCGGTGAGCACATCTGAGGCAGTTCCTGATTCTCCACACTATGAAGACACAGAGACAAGAGAGGCAGGTGGCACTGAAGTGGGGAAGTCTTTTTTTTTTTTCTTATTTTCGTTCTCTTGTGACAGGCAAATTAGCAAACATGAGGTGTCAGAGTGAATAACATCAGCCAAAAAGGTGGTGAATACACAAAGAAGACCGGTCCTCTGGATGAAGAGGAACATGAGCTTGAAGAGGGGCCTTGGCACTGAATGCAGCCACAGCCAAGTGATTAAAATCTCCTGAAAGAGGCAGAGAGGGAAGGCAGCTGGGGTCGGATTTGGCAGCTTGTTCTGACCGGAGCTCGGCGGACCGGTTTGGGAAGATGGGACCTATTCCACTTTTTTCCCATGTGAAACAGGAGCCGTTCCAAGGCAGAAGACCCTGCTTTGACTCGTAACACACACATGCACACAAGCCCCTTCAGACCTTCAACATGACACAATCAGACTAGTACACAAACATGCAGACTTATACAAAGGCAGAACTTTACAAAGTCATGCAGATGGAATGTTTTGATATTTCTGTAACTGAGTCTGACTCAAGTATATTTGGCTGACTGGCTGGCCTGAAGTCTATTCTTGTTAGAGGGGATTTATAGGGAACTACCATAACTCAGTCTAGGCCATCAGTGTGCTCCTGGAAAAACGCAACCACGTCAGTCTTTTGATGAGGAAAGAAAGAGTGAAGGGGCTTTACAAAGCTGAATATAAGTACTGTGTTTTCCTCAGATGTCTTTTAAAATTCTAGATGAGAACCCATCCTTGTCTCTGAAGGAGGTAGCCTGATCGACACTTAATTCCACAGGACTTCAAAAAAACGTCTTTCTTAAAACACATTGGAAAGATCATCCTGAGTACAAACACTTTTTAGATGAGTCATGTTGATTAGGACAGCCTGATAATTTGGGAAATATCTTTGTTCACGTGTTGGATGATGTTGACGAGATGCTACTCATGAATGTCTGAATAGTCAGAACATGGCGGTTGAAACAGCTAGCCTGGTTCTGTCCAAAAGTGACAAAATAAACCCACCAGCACCTCCAAAGCTCACTAATTAACATGGAAATGTGTTTAAACCAGTGATTTCTAACTAAGGGTAGAATGGATACGCAATAAGATGAAGAAAGTATTTTTCCTTTAGTAAAGAAATGTCCACATTTTGGGTGAATATAGGTCTAGCAGGAACAAGTGAATGAAAACTGGTTAGTAAGGGAGTAAGAAATAAGCTAACTGATGCAACACTAATGAGCAAGTAGTTAAATATAGCTTCAAACTAAAGATAAACAAACTAAAATGAATGGATAAATGAGCAACCACAACAAAAGGTATGAATAAACATTTGACCTTGTTAGTTAAGAAAATTAGCATAAATGACGGAAATACAACAGCTAGCTAAAATAATGGAAAAAATGGTGGATGGATAAACAGGTGAAATAGGTAAAAGTCATGGATAATGGTTGAAAAATACCAGATGAAAGTAATGAATAAACAGTTGACATTGCTAGCTAAATGTTATGGGTAAGCAGTGGAAATACAGTAGATGCTAAACTACATGAAGAAATGGTGGAAATAGCCTGAGATAAACTGTCCAAATATGCCAACGTTATAGCTAAAGAGCAGAAATACTTTCCCACAAGTTATGGATAAATGGTGGAAGAGCTAAAAGTAATGAATAAAGGTTGGGAGAACAGCTAACAACTTAGCTTGTTAGCTAAAACCAATGAGCAAATAGTTGAGCCAAAAGGCTAGTAGCATGATTAAACAATTGACCTAGTTTGCTAATAAAATGGGATAAGTGGTGGAGATACACTAGCTTGCTAAAAGCAGTAGAAAATAGTGGACAAAGATATGGATCTACTGTGAAAACATGTAAAAGTTACGGTTAAAAAGTGTGAAATGTGAATGCTGGAAACCCCTCACTGGTTTAATCTACAAAAACACTGAGATGTAAAAAAGGCAGACGGCAGTTTGACAGCCTGTTATGTGCTTTTGTGACTGTTTCTCAACCTGGAGTGATTTTTTTAATCAGAAAATCTTAACTTTTTGCGTGTCCATTTCAGTGCTTGTATAAATTTCACAGAGAAGCCGTAACGTGTATATACTGGAGGTGCTGTAGACAGATATTGTTGCTGTCAGACAGATCCACGCTAGTCCTGTTCCTAGCCCACGCTAAGCTAAGCTAACTGGCTGACAGGTGTAGCTTCATGGGTAGCATAGACTTTTTTCAAAAAGAACAAATATACATCCCCAAATATCAAATCTTTCCGATTACAATATCTAACTGAAATGATTTAGATTTGCAATTAACTTTTTTCATTTACTTGATTGTTAAAGTATTTTTTTTTACAGTCAAATCACAAAATATTCCACCAAAGTTCACTTTTAATGATAATCATGGTTTTCCCTTCTGGAGCGCTTCAGAGAACCCAAGCAGCTCAACAGAGGAACTGATTTGAACATACAGTATACTCATAAAGAATGATTAAACTCACAGAGATTGGATTTTGCTCTGTAAACTAGACTAATTCAATAGAAGAGATAATCATGGCAAATGTCTTAATTCTACGAACACAAAGATGTAAACTCAAGAACGACTGAGGCGAATGCTCATCCATGTTCTGGCAGTGAGAGACACTGTGATCGGACGGTCCAGACACAAACAGCACGATGCCACGCTGCTGCTGCTGCAACCGGTCAGGCCAAGAGGAGGCGGTCGCCGGCGTCGCGTTGGGCTCACAGGTTCTCGTTGGTGTCGTGATGGCACTGGCTGTCAGGCGAAGGGTTCAGGAAGGGCAGCTCCTCGCCGCAGCCCTGCAGCTTCAGGACCCGACTGCTCAGATCCAGGCAGCACTAAGAGGAGGAGTCACGGGGTGAGACATAATTAGTCCACTAAATATTTAATACGGGTCAGGAACTGGAGTTCACAAGATAGTCTGAGGGGTCGGGATAGGATGCAATTCTAAATATATATGCTGTGGGACAAAGTTATGAAATACTGAATAGTTTAATGTCTTTGGTCATCTGAAAATATTTCAATTTAAACATTTGAGAAGAAAGAATAACTCAATTTGTAGAATATTAAACCTGTTGTGGATGATCATAAGGCTTTTAAAGGGGATACGAAACAAAACTGTCGAGTCCATCAGTCTTAGTTCTTTGTGCTTATCTCTTATAGAGCAGAAACAATGAGTCACTGGATAGAAACGACCACAAAAATCATCAAGTATTTATTCAGCAAACATACTAATAATGCTTTGTCAGCATGTTCTCAAGTGTGAGGTTTTGCTGCTTTTCTCTCTTTTAAATCCTTTTGGAATTATATGAGTGGATTCAACCAAAAACAAGCCTCATAAGACATTACTTTGAGAAAATGTGACTTTTCATGTAAGATATCCAACAAATACCCATTACATCATAAAGTAATCAGTATGACACAGTAATGACAGTAATAGTCACTAATCCTGTTGCCCTTGATATCTTAACAGAACTGCGTGAATCATATAACAAGGTATTAATGACATATACTGTCAGTTATACCCCTCATAGTCTGTCTTTATTGTTCCTCAAATTCATTTTATTCACTTTTCATATGTGATCAAGCTTTCACTTCTTGCTCAAACTCTTTTTTTGATTTACTGATTTACCAAATTAGAGCTCATTACTCAAGAGCATCACTTTATCTTCAGCAAGTAATATCTTCATCATTCTTCCCGTCTCCCTGCCTGTTCGAATTTAACTCAGTTAAACAGATTATTATTTCACCTACACATCCGGCTAACATGCCACAACCTTAACAGCATACATTTTCAGTCATGTTTGTGGCTATTCACACACTTTCCTTGTTTGTTTTACTCTGATAACTCTAGAGCAGGAGTGTCCAGTCCTGGTCCTCTAGAGCCCCTATCCAGCATGTTTTAGATGTTTCTCTCTTCCAGCACACCTGATTCACATGATCAGGATCATTATCAGGCTTCTACAGAGCTTAATGATGAGCTGATCATTTGAATCAGGTGTGTTGGAAGAAGGAAACATCTAAAACATGCTGGATAGGGGCTCTTGAGGACCAGGATTAGACACCCCTGCTCTAGAGGGAAGTACCTGGCTCTGGAACTGCTAAAAAAAAAAGTCACTATGTGTATGTTCAGAACTTCTTTGCTGTAAACAGCTGCCTGCTCCAGCAGAAAATGTGATCCTGTCTCACTAAAATACATTCCTGTACTGCATTCCCATTTAAGCTTAGAGAGAAACATATTTCCTCTCGATAGATAAGACCGTGATGTTGGAAACGCTTCCAGTTTGAGAGAACACAAGGTGTGAGTCAGCAGGAGGGAAGAGAGGCAGGACTTTAACCCAGCAGAGCAGGGTTCATGTCCCATGTGGGGCAATTAAACTTGAATTTAATCTTCACAGTTTCGTTACATTTACGCCTGAAATTATTTGGTTGGGTTTAGAAAGATGTTGATTAGGAATGTAGTAGAAATAGATTTCCCTCTCAGCACATTGCAGTTCAGTTGTATACAAACAGGATTTTTAGGAGGCAAAGCTGAAAAATGACACTCTGAACCTGAACTCTGAAGACTGAACCAAAACACTGAAGTTGCAAGCTGGAGAACCAAAACAATGAAAACCAGTAATATGCTGTAAAGCTAATTAGAGCTGAGAGAAACTGCAGGCAGGAGATAATCCTCTGTGTTTTTGACTATGAGCAACACCATTCAGCATGAAGTTATAAAACCTGACAAATGTAAAATTCAATGAATAAGTGAATTTTAAAATGACATTTTTTTTGCGATATAAATAGAATGACTCAACATAATGATTTATGGAATCAGGAATCTGTTTTTTTTTTGCAATCTCCCTGTTTAACAGCATTTGTGCTACACCTCTGCTAGTGTACGCCGCTAGTCTTAATTAATTTCTAACACTGCCTACAAAGAAAGTTGCTGAGAAAGCTAAGTATAGGAGGGAGCCTGCAGCTAAAATGTTCATCTTACCTCACAAAGTCCTGAGGGGCTGATTTACCAAATTAGAGCTCATGTTCCTTTCACACCCTGAAGTCTCATTCTAATTAGAGTTTTAGAAGATAAGTAGACACAGCGTATGTTTAACAGAAATAAGAGGAACATTACCTGCAAATCGTCAGATCGTCTATTTGTTGGATTTAAATGTCATTTTTCACTGAACATGTTCACATCACAGTGTTCTGAATCTGCTCTTATCTGGGCTTTATCGGCACAGCAGGCAGCTGTTCCATTAAAATAACACCACCGTCCCTTCCCCTCACACAACACCACATACAGTACAGCTCTTTTTAAGATTGTACACTTGTGCCTCCATCTTACCTCCTGAAATGTTCAGTTTCATGTGAGTGTTTTTCCTTCTCCTTCCCTTTTGCTTATTTAAAACCATGCAGCCATTTCAGGGCAGCTTTAATAACCCACACACCAAAAGGCACACGATAAGGCTCACAAAATATCCGAAAAGCAAATGAGGACCTTACTTTAAGTTCCAACAGAGTCTGAAGACCCAGGCACAGCTCAAACGCCTCATCCTCTGAAAGTGAAAAAAGAGAGGAGAGATAAGGGCAGAGGGAAGGAAAGGAATAAACTGAATTTCATAACTGCATTGAAAAGCCACTCTGACTCTCATTCATTAACACCCTCATCTGCATATGAATACATCAGCATGAATCCAGGTTAAATCATCAACATAACTAAAGTGTCTGCCTTGTGATAATGAGCACTGTTAAGCATGTCTACTGGTGAGGCTGGCTGTGAGCTCAGAGGTGGAGAAGGCTGGAATTATCTTTATTAAAGGTGTGGTGGAGTTAGTCACTGCTGTAAATGAACTAAGGAGCAGGTAGACACAGGAGCTGCAACATAAATCAGAGTTTGTCTTTTATCTTTGTGAGGACCAAATGTCCTCATAACAAGGGAAAGACAAAGATAACTATTCAAAGTAAAGACATGGATGCTGTAACATTCCCATGTATTTGTGGTTTTGGGCTCTTAAAGGAACACTTTGTCATTTTAAAAACGTTTCTTGCAGAGATTTATAAACTGAAGCGTTGAAGTCACTCTCATGTCTGTTCACTGATATGAAGCTACGTCCCAGATATGGCTCAAGCAAGCAGATATGAATATAAACTGGTCGTGCGGCTTCTTTCTAAGGGGTCGACTGATATGTTCCATAACAGATACCAAATATTATTAATGGTGGAGACTGATACCTGATATTTGGAACCAGTAAATTTTTGTAGTAAAAATGAAAATTCAAAACACAAATCACAAACTCCAACGCAAAACAACGCAGAAAAGAAATGCTTTTAACTAACTTTTCAAATTATCCTTCAGTTTTGATAGGTTGTTAGCAATATGATAATGCTCAGCTCAGAGCCACAGCGGTGCAATTTTAAATGAATTTAATTTATTAGGCAAAAAATAATAATAGTTATAAAATGGGAAATATCAGCTCTAATAATCAACCATGCTGATAATCAGTGAATCCGTGCTTCTTTCCCATGCTAACGATATCATATCATAGTAACACTTTCAGATTTAGAAATAAAAGTATATACAACCAATTTTTGGTTAAAAAAAAATAAAAAATTTTTAAAATTACCCTTTTCTTTTAGACTTTATGCTAAGCTAATCACCTCCTGGCTTCATATTAATTGTGGCAAGTATTACATTTCCCAAACTGCCAGTTAGCACCACTAATTAACATATTACATCATTTTGTGCAAAATGTTAGGATTGATCCAATATCATGTTTTAAAGCTGCATTCAGTTAACAGGTAGCGAAGGTTAAAACTGAAAAAGGGAGAACAGTTTTCAAGTTCTTTATGGTCAACATGGCTAGCTGCTTCCTCCTGCATTCTAGGCTGACTGTGTCCTCTCTGTGCCCTCATATGAACTGTTACAGCTCGTTAAATCGATCAATTTCCTGAAATGCTAAAGTGAAACACAAATATGTTTTTAGAAGCATTCTCATAAAAATTTCTATTTGCTGAAACATCCGTGAAGGAACGCATCTTTCCCAGGAACATTCTCATCTGCACACTGAACTGAAAAACGTTAACCACAAATCTGAAGGACAAAGAAACAAACAAACAGTCATGTGAAGGAAGGCGTCCTTAAAAGCGAGGCGACCTTTGTCATGACAAAAATAAACTCTGGTATTTGCTTCCAGAGATGGAGAGGGATGCAAAAGGACACAGATGATGCAAATCAAGCTTTTTTTTTTCTCTCCCTTCTCTGGATCAGTGCCTCCACCACTGACCGCTCATCACCAGATGACTTCATAAAAGTCTATAAAAACATCATCAGTCAAACGAAGCTCCTCAGCACACGTCTTCAGTCCTTGTGCCTTTAAGAAGTTTAGTTCCTGTTATTCATCGTCTCTCAGCCATAATGACTGTCTCTGTCTGTGATAATTATCTTCCCACTTATTCTTTTTCTGCACCCGGGGATTTTTCTTGGAAAGACCTGCTTGACGTTATTGGAACCGCAGATTTGAAAGCTTTCTGAAACAGTATATTGATTATGTTGCACTGAAAAAAGTAGTAAAACAGGCAGAAAATATGGTAAATTAATGCATGAACTTCTACTTGTTTGCACATTTCTCCTGTTCCTTGTAGTTTTTTGTACATTTATGCAAATCAGTCCTCAGGTTTCTCCACAGGTTTAGAGTTGAGCCATGTGATGGAAATAGTTGGTCCACAGCTATCAGATGGATGACGTTGAAATTTGATGTGTGTGGTTTTCTGATCCCCTGACGTGTTGTCTGGACAACACAATGCGTTCAACATGTTTGTCTTCAAGTGAAATATGATCACGCTTAGGTTTCCTGTGAACGGTAATGTGAACTTAGGGTTAGAGTCAGGTTGTGTTACCGGTGTGCTGCCAAAAAGGTGACAGACGTCTGTGCTGCTCAGAACGGCAGAAGTTTCCTGTTCATATACATTTACAGCTACTTCTATGTGGGTCAAACAGCCATCAAGAAATGATCTTTTTTTCAATTATCCTCTAGTCTCTGTATTACTTTACCTGCTCTGTGCCCTACTTTATGTCCAATCCAGTTGCTTTTACAGGTAGAAATAGCTTGAACGGACTAATTCAACTTGTATAAGGACTAAAATGTTAATAATAGATCAAAATGACTTGATCTCATCCAAGAAGGCTGCATTTTAAAGTTTATATGGATAGAATTTCTTGATTTTACATAATACCCATCCATAAATCATGTCTATTTCAGTCTAGTTTCCAAAAAAATAAAAACTAAAAGTTAGATGTACCAAACACATGCAGCCATAGAAACATCAGAAACAACACTGTAGTTTTGCATCTTGCTGTCAGCCCGCGTACGCTTCAAACTGCAAACACTTCTTTGGTCCTAAGAAACGTAAAGCTCAGCAGTAAAGTTTCACAAAGCCTTTGCTGTCACTACAGACATAAAGTTCTGTGTATTTGCACATGATGACTATTTGACCCAAGCAGCTGCAGATGTGTAAAAACAGGATGATGCAAACTGTGACCTCCCACAGATGGCCATCAGTTGTTGGCATCACTTATTGTTACAACACTGGCCAAGCCTTCTACTTACAGAAGATGGCTCTTGTGGGTAATCTGGGTGTGATGAGGGTCCAGTGGGCCCCTGCTGTGGGACCTAAGCGCCTCTCTTTGCTATGTTTGTGTGAGAAGTAACATTACCAACACTGAGCCGCCATCTCTGTGAAGTGCATGCTGACAGATGTGATCAACATTCTGTAATCAACCATAATGTGTGTATATAGCACAGATTTCAGTTTAACAGCCATCCAGATGTTGTGCATCATATTAGCTGCCACCCAAAAGGTAGGGTAGGCCTGGTTACGACACTTGGTGCTTCTCTAGCGCTTTTCATCACCACAGAATTGGCCCAAACAGTAAAGGCTGGTCAGCAGCTGTGAGTTAGGCCACAGTCAAGACACTTAACCGTAAACCTCAGATCCTTATGCCACAGTTAGAAGCCATGGATCTGGAAAGGTAATACTTGCCTGTTTTGTGTATAAGTGATCATGATGCACTTCAATAACACATGTTGGCAAACGTGAAACTGTAGCTACTCTGTGCACTGGGGTGGGTGAGTAAGAGGAGAAACAATTGTTCAGAGAAAAAAAAAGTAATAAATGTCAACTAGCCCATTTTAATTAACTTTGACATCTTGAGAGTGTAAACACTGTTTATTAGTAATTGGTATGCTAACATGCTAAACTGAATGGTGCTTAATGTCATACTTGTGAAACATTGCAATTGGGAGCCTGTTAGCTGACATTAGCATTCAGCTCAAAGCACTGCAGTGCAAAGTGCAGCCTCACAGAGCTGCTTGCATGGATGCACACTTTTGATCTAGGAAATTCACATCAATCAAATGCTTTTGGTTTATTTCGCACTGTGTTGCAACCATAGACTGTATAAAAGATGGACGTAGCAACCGGCCCTGAAAAATGAAGCCAATCCGGAAGTGTCAAAAACCTGCAATATCACTACGTCCGCCAGCTGCTGGCTCCAAAAGGCCCTGGCTCCCATAGACTTGAATTGGAAAAGAAGTGATCACAGATCATGAAATACTGCATTCCTACAGTTCAGGATTTTTTTCTTATTAGTTTTCATGGTCAAATCCAGAGATCAGGTGGCCAATCTGAAAATAAATCAACACTGAATTTTTAAAAAATCATCAAAGGGGCAAGGGGCGTGGCTGGCTTGATTGACAGTCGGCAGCGACCATACAGACGAAGCGAGCAGAAGGTGGTAAATGTGGGCGGGCAGAGAGGGCCCGCCTCTCAATCCGTCTGACCAATCGCTGCTCCTATGGCTCCGCCCCCCTCCGACGATTTTTGCGTCACTGGCTCCAAAAATCCAAGATGTCAACCAGGAAGTAGCAAAACCCTGGCTTCATTTTCTCAGTGCAGAAACCAACGGGTGACGTCACGGTAGCTACGTCCATTTTTTATACAGTCTATGGTTGCAACTGACATTCTTACCTTTGACATAGGCTGAACACCGGAGCGTCTGCCTGCCCAGCTGCAGCTGCAGATCCGTCACTGAGCTGCTTCCTCCACATGGTGAACTGGGCACCAGTCTAACAACACACAGACACACACTGTCACTAAACTATATCTGCAATGGTTCAGAAACCTTCTCAGATGTGTCGTCTGAGCAGCTGGAGTAGCTGTCTCCCAGAAACTGATTCCTCTTATGATGAATTTCTTCAGCTTTTTATTAAACTGTCAATCAAAAGTTTGTGCAGCTGAGATTTATTAACTGGGATTATGAAGACAAACATCAGTTTTCTTTTACTCTTTACAGATGATTTGAAATTAGGATAGGAGCTAAATATAATTTCTTTGCCACAGTCTTCAGCTGGAGTCCAGCCACTGTGGTAAAGACTGAGCTTTATTTAGCTTTTTAACGTCTTTTATTAAGATGAAGGTGACGTCAAGTCATATAAGATTCTGGAGAAACTGTGTTAAAAGCTTATACGCTGTCTTTATTAAATCTCCCTTTGAGGCTTGATTTTAAAATTCAATTCCTTTACTTTCTTTTCCTGTAATCTAATCTTTTCCCCTGCGTTACTCTTTTCTTATCTCGTCATTGTTTGTATTTGGTTGATTTGTTTGTCACAGCACTTCATAAAGTGCCTACAAAGTGTATTTGCAGATTAGAGCGGGAGGTTTCTTACCCCAGCCTCTGGCAGCAGGAGGTGGAGATGTGGTTATGTTGGCTGCCAGTGTTGATGGATGCCTTGACTTCAGCCTCGCAGCACTGTGGGGAAGACAGAGGGGGGATTTTGGTGTTACAGTGTGATTTCCCCCTTTGGTCTGGCACTGCCACACGCAAGGAGACACAGTAGCACATGCACACAGCTCGAGGCAGCCTTTGAAAGCCACTGATCTCTCCTCTTTTGAGCAAATCCCTTTGGCTGCTGTGTGCTCACGAAGCTGCCAAACTGAAAAATAAAGTCTACTTGAACTGTTAATCAACTCAGTTCAAACAAACAAATCTTCCATTAGTGGAGTGTTTCCGACCTGAGCCTTTCTTGGAGTCGGATGCTGTTTTGTGTGTAACCTGATCTGTATTGATTCTGTCCTGCTGCAGGTGTTTGGTTGAGCAGCCTCACACTCACTAATCAGGTTAAAAACAAACCAACAGGGAAACTCTGTATATGATTACAGACCACATGAGCTGTTTTTTTGTTTGTTAGCTGATATATTACTCATGTTGCTGACGGAAGATGCTGATACTTTAGTTTGTTGAGTGCACTTTGATTTTTGGACTCATGCATCACTGGAGCATGAAATATTAAGCAGTGAGTCATATGTGTGCGTTCACAACTCCACAGTGGAGAGGAACGTCTATGTGATGTGATTTATGGCGGTTCAGGTTCACAGTTTGACATTTGTCAAAACTTTTTATTTAAATATTATCATGTTAAAAGCTACGTCAACAAACGTGTACTGATTTGACAGATAATTATGAGCAATGGATTCCAACAAGCACGACAGAGTGTTTTAGTGAGTTTCATCTTATTATTCATCCCTCGACTTTACTGTTTTGGTCGTCTGACTCACTCGCTGTAGACTCTAAGAATAAGATTGTCGTTTCTATTGTGCATTCTCCTTCTCTTCAACTATGCCCATATTCCCTCGCTTTGGGAAAGAGCAACAACTACACGCTGAAAGCTACAAGTTCTGATAAGAGCTGCAAGACTAGGATCATGTAATAAGACAGGTCTGCTTGGTTCTTAGTCATTTTGATGACAGTGATCGTTTCACCACGTGCAAATGTTCCACCGAAACAAGTTCCTCCAGACACTAGCAGTACATCCTGGGCTTCACACACCCAGGACTATTGTAATTGGATTAAAGAGATACAAACAAAAAAGTGCGTTTTTCACCATTACCAGAATGATAATCACTAAGAAGGTGGAGGCTAAAAGTAAAGTAAACGTTACTTTTTCAGGTGACAACAAATAGAACGTTTCTGCTGGATGTTTCATGTTAGCCACTGTATGCTAACGTGTTATTTATGTTCACTTATAAAGTAATAATACCAATTATTTTGCTCCAAAGTGCGCCAAAAAACAATTATTGCAGGCATAAAGCAATAGTTAAGCAGCTAAAGCGAGGCTTAGCTTAGCTTAGCTTAGCTTAGAGGAAAGAAACAAGAAACTGAAAAAAAACTTCTGCCAAAGTTAAAAAAAATACAACCAACTCATCTAAAGCTGACTAATGAAGATTTTATAATAGTTTGTTTTATCTGTTCATAAATTTTAGCGTGAAATCCACAGTTTTCTCGTTCTTCTGGTCTACATGCTACACCGCGCTAACTGTCTTCTAGCTGTGTTTTGTATTTATGTCACCAGCTGTATCTCATTTCGCGCCTAGCAGGAAAAAAAAAAGCAAATGAACATATTTCCCAAAGACCTCCTCACTTCATGTTTCACTGACTGTTACAGTAGTGATGCTAGTAGGCAGCTTGCCTTAATTTCCACTGACATTTGTCTTCTTTATCTCACAGTTGCTCTGCTGCCTGCAGGGCTCCTCGTGTCACAAAGTCGTGTTTAATCCACAGTGCAGCAGATTGTCAGGCTTTATGGGAGCTGTTGTCTCTGAAGGGCCTTTCTATTCAGCATCCCCAAAGTTCACATCATACAACCTGTGCACGAGTAGAAACATGCATGTATGTGGAGTAGAAATAAAGCAATGAAATGAAACTGAAAATGTACAGAACATATGGCAGCTCTGCATGCATGTGGTATAAGCAGTGTGCTGCACCACCCCCACACTGTTAACTGACTGTCTGATGATGCATAATTTAGATATTTTTCCACCATAATTTTCTTTTATCGTTGCCTTTTTCTTTTTTTACTTTCGGATAAACTACAGCAACAGTATGTTCTTAGTCACGTTGTCTGGTTGAAATATATTTGAGGAATTATAGACTTCAGAGCTGCAAAATTGGTAAATTAATCAACTTACATGTTAAATCTGCAGCAGTTTGGTTAACAGTTTTTAATTCAAGTATCTTTTATATGAAGAATGGTATTGCTTTCACCTCATCAGTGTGAATATTTCTGTTTTTTCTTACTAATCTAAGACAGTTAAATAATGTGATTTATGTTTTGTGCTATTAGTTGAACAAAAGAAGACATCTGAAACATTACCTGGCATGAGCAACTGTTCACAATTTGCTGACATTTTCTGGGAAGCATAAATTGAGAAAATAATTGGTAGACTTAAAGTTAATAAGTATTAGCTGCTGTTTTTAATGGATTAAAGTCAGGCAGAGTAGTCAAAACGCTGAACCTTGAGTATCAGTATCATAATCAGGTGGCTTAAATTGATTCAGCAGATATTCAAAAACACTTAAAATCTTCATCTGGCGTGTATTTTTTAAGTGACGGCTTAAAATTGGATGGAAAATTCTAATCTTATGACTGAGGACCTTTTTGTTGCCTCTTAATAAGACATTTTCTAACACACTCTGGGATTTTTACCGCCCAGCACCCATCCAGCTTCCATAGACCACGTCTGTGTATCCTCCTCTCCACGTCATCTCCTTCATAAATCAATACCTTATCCACTTGACCCGAGGATATTTCCCCCGTTGGAAATAAACACGTTCAGTTTCCATGTACCTCGTTTTGATTCGTCTCGCTCTGTACAGCCTGAGTTGGCTGAGCGAGCCTCCTTTGTCCTCGCAGCCTCACCAGCTTATCAGCAGACCCACAAACCTGCTCTTTTGTCTCAGTCCTGGCGGTGCAAAAATCCCTCTCTATCCCTGAAGTTTAAAAATAGCAGGCGGATGAGTAACTGAGGAACACTTTGCATGTAATAAGTTGATGATAAAACCCAGCAAAACACACTGAGTAACAGGGGAAAACGCTGAATCCACTGGAAAAGTACATTCTGGTTTTAAATGTGTTCACACATGCAGAATTCACAGGAGCTGTGCGACATATGAAGACTACAGGGAACAGAAGCTGTTTGATCACGATATCGATTTCTGTCATAGGATCAAAAAATGAAAATAATAACTCTGTCTTTGGTGTCATGCATGGCTGCAGTTCTCTCTAATCTGAATAATCTGAATTCAAAAGGCCAAAACATTACTTCTGTAGCCCCTGGTTGTGCATTAGTTGTGTAATATTTTGCCATAAACCATATGTATCTGCAAACTACTGTCTTTGTTGTTGATTAGACTCAAATCCAACACTGTGGTTCTCTAAACTTTACAACCTTCTGATCTTGCTCGTAGCGCTCATGTCCATTGTTTTGTACCGAAGACATAACTGTTAAAACAAATACATGCTTATTGGCTTAAATGTCACCAATTTGTTGGCTCACTTTTGTTAGTTTAGATGTGCTTTTCACAAATGAGCATCAAGGATTCAGGCTTTGAATACAGAGTATTAATAACTAATAAGAGAACTGGAACATTTAAAAATAGCACTAAACCTAATAAAATAATAATATATAATGAATAATGATAGTAAAATAGAACAATACCCACAGGAATGCCTTAAAATAAACAGTGCTGCAGCTAAATCAATTAATGTCTCATTTATTTTTTTCAATTAATCAATTAATGGACCCCTGAGGCAGCCGCTGTGCTGAATGGGGATCCAAGTAGTTACACAAATGAATCACTTAGTCTGTAAAATATCAGAATAAGCTGAAAATGCCAAAGTGAAGTCTTTAAAATACAAATTTTAGCTGAATCAAAATTCAGAAACTATCAATTCACAGTGATGGAAACAAAGAAGGGGGCACCGGGATCTTTCTGTGTGGAGTCTCCATGTTCTCTCTGTGCAGTGTGGGTTCTCTCTGGGTTCTCCGGCTTCCTCCCGTACAGTCCAAAAACATGCTGAGGTTAATTGGTGATTCTAAATGGAATTGTGAATGTGAGTGTGCTTGGTTGTCTGTCTCTAAGTGTAGCCCTGTGATAGACTGGTGACCTGTCCAGGGTGTCCCCTGCCTTCACCCTGAGTCAGCTGGGATAGACTCCAGCCCCCCCATGACCCTAGAGATAATGGATGGATGGATGGATGAAAACAAAGAATAACGCAGCTCATCTGAATTTTTCGATGAAACAAATGATCAAAAATCATCTCCTTCTTTACCACCAAAAATGCCGACAAATCTAGTCCTTTCAACGAACCTACCAAAATTTTGAAATGTTGATGTTTAAGGAGAAGAACCTGCCCCCTCTAGCTTTTCTGTTATACCCATTATTCAACTGGACTGTCAGTCTGTGCAGATACTTTACATCTGACATAATGTAATCATAGAACAAGTGTGACCTTTTCAGGTGGCTAGATATCATAAAGCTGTTGATGAGGGACTGAATCACTAGTCGCTAATATTTTGTGTGACCTTTCTGCATACATTAGCCAGTGGAGTGTTGATGGGGGACCACAGGGAGCATCTCCATGTGAATCCACACCATTAATGTCTAATGTGCTTCGGAAGAGACGGTTAATAAAAAGGATGAATACAGAGTCACTGCATGCAGAATTATTTTAACTATAATTTTCATAGCTAGCACACGGAAAGAGATGTTTAAAATGCGACAAGGTCAATACCCATACCCAACCGGGGACTTGTGGCAGTTCAGGTTGGATTTATCGTTATTTATTAAACCGTTTCCCAATATTTCAAAGATTTTTTTAATCCAATAACTGATAGAAATTTAAGATATATAGCGTATCTTCACTCACATACCACCTCCTGTGCAAACTGGAGTCGTCTTTACTTTACTGTACTCCAGGTCCCTCTGTTGACAAATCAACAGAAGTAATACTGAGATGAAGGACGTGTCAGAAACTGTATTGTCTATTAGCTGTAGTACCTGGTGCAGGCAGCCACTTGGACCACCGATAGTTCCTTGTTGGCAAGCAGACAGCACTGTGAGAGTTTAGTGAGGAAAGGGCCACCATGAGAAAGTCTCTTGTGACACTTAATGACTAACGACTAGAGCTTTTTTTTTTGTTGGTGAATTGAAATATGTCAAAACAGCATCGCTGTAGCCTAGTGGCTGATAAGCTACGGCATTAGCGTGGCTTATGTCATGTGGTTATATTCAAAGCGGCTGTATTAGGACACCAAGTGATTTCCGTTCAGTTTATTTTGCGTTGTCGATTACTGGTTGATTATTCTGCTGTTTGTCAGTGAGGCATTTGTTTGAAATGTGCATCTAGTAAGTGGTGGCAGCAGGTCCCTTGAATCACTTCTTTGAGTGTCTAAGCATAAATGACATTGAATACAGTTAAATTAAAAACCTTTTATTGTGTCAGTAAATGGTTTATTGGCGTATATTCATAATGAAAACTCATCATGGTCATAAATGATTGTTGGTAGTTCAAAAAGCTCAGTTTTTAATGACTTTAAATGGTATTTAATGCACACTTAGTACACTCTTGTAAAACATATTAAGGTTATTGGGTCTGGAGGATATATTTATCATTTACAAACAGATCTGCAAATTTCTCATTTTCACACGATTGTTATATGTAGCTCATACATTGCTTACAAATGTATGAGCTGCTTTTGCATGATACAGATCTTAGTTCTGATCAATGAGGAACTTGCTTCATATATAAACAAATAGTGACATCTCCACACCAGAGGGCAGGAATAATTAACGAAATCGTAAACCATAAGTCTGTGATTCACATTAACCAGGGACCATCTCTACCTCCAGTCATTTCCTGACATATCCTGACAATGTAAAGGCGTACTCCATCTCCCACGCATTACCAACACTGTGTTCTTGAAATAGCAAAACCATTACTACAATTTGACCGGCAGATACCAATGAGTTCGTGTGATGTATTTTCTTCAATGAACCTCTAAATTGCCACCGATTTCACCCGCGAGTTACCGGTATTGTACTGTGTGACCATCAGCTCATTTTAGCTTTATGACCAGGAGCCAGTCGTTAATAACAGCGCCCCTGGGACTCCAGTCTGCAACCAAGTCACACTAACATATCTGAAGCATTGACCCAACAGAGTGTGTAGACGAGGAAAGAATATAAGCCAAGGCTCAAAGATGGCTGTAGGTCACCAGAACACCCATGAATAACAAAACACGATCCCAGTCAGCTTTATGTGAGACTGGTTAGAGAACCAAGGTGAGCGTTGATTCCTGAAGCTACAAGGAGCAATGTTGGGTTCAAAAGTACATCCCCAGTAGGACAGCTATCTGTTGTCAACCATGCAGGCTGGACGGGGGATTCAATGGGATTTTTTCCCTATTTTTGAAAGCAACAGCAACTAAATGTGTCTTAAGAATTTTCTGACACACCTGTACTTCAGATCCACTACAAAGACTCAGTTATGTAATCACAGAGGTCTGCAGCAGCAAGCATGAGAACACTGGCTCAAAATAAACCTACAGTACACAAGGTGTAATATAACCCTAAAACTCTGTCTTAGTTAGCTTTATAGGGGTAAAAGAGCCAAAGAGACCACTGATCCTCAGGCTTGTTATGGTGTTTGGTACATGTGGGCAAAACCTGGTCCCAACTGACAAGCATCTCTTAGTCACCACATGGGTTAAGCGTAAGTTTCAAAAGGCTACTGCATAAATTTTAGTTCCATTTTCGTCTTGTTTCTTTTTTCCTTTTGTCCTCAAACCCACACAGTTTGCCCATCACAAGCCCCTGCATGCTTGTTCCTGATGTAACTACAGCGTATTCATCTTGGGTCCATGTGGACACGTTAACCTGGCTGGACTGTGACTCAGTTATCCGTTGTTCAGATGCTGTGAGACAGCTGCTGGGTCCTGCCAAGCTTTTGATGTGTTGTAAAGAGGAAGTAAATGAAGAGCAGGCTCTAAATGATGAGTCATCGGAGCAGAACGCTGCTGTCTTTGTATCTTCTCTTGTTTTCAGTTTGTATGCTGTAGTAGAAAGTGGCACAGCACCCAATGTGGCAGCCAGGCCGAGTGTATTTAATGGAGTGTATTACCTTGCATTGAATGACCAGAGCTGTGAGGATGGTTGAGCTCTCCGTGCCCTCTGGCTTCTCCGCTGTCTGTCTGGCTCCTGCTTCGCTGTTGTCGTCCTCCTCGTCCGACCGAAGGCTCCTCTCGCTCTCCTCCAGAGACTCCCTCTCCTCTGTGGAGTCGTCGGCCGTGCTCTCGCTCCTCTCCTCTGCGTCCGTGGGTCCGTCCTTGGTGTCGGCCAGCGGGGATCGAACCCTGGCGCTGGGGTCCCTCGCCTCGCCTCGCAGCCGCGGGATGTTTCCCTCCAGCAGGCGGCGCTGGACGATGCTGTGAGGTTGCTAGAAGGAGAGACAGAAGAGAAATGGATCTTAGATGGCAGGTTTCCTCAAATGAGATGTGGGATTTTACATGTAGTTTACTGCAGAGTTTATGAAGACCAATACTGACGCTTCCATCTCCCAAGTTTTTAAGAGTTAAACACAAACAGTAGATGTTAGCATATATAACCAGATAGGTATACGTATAGAAACCTGCTCAATCAGTTTGCATGTACATGTGACAAAAAATTAATCCTGCAATCATGATGTTAACAGAACGTAAGTTATCTTTCTGACAGCAGACTCACGTTATTCTAAAGGGTGGAAAAAACATGAAACATTAAAGACCCCCTCCAGTGAAAACTAGTTTTCCTACTTTGTGACTGGGTTCATATGGAGGGGCTTATCGGTGAGAAGACCCATCATGAGTGAAATAAGAAGTCGGCGCTATGTTTGAGTATCTCCACTTTGAAACTGCAGTGTACCAATACAGCCTCAAAATCACAGATTCACACATCTGGGATTTCATACATAAGGAACCTAAGGAACCAATCCTGTCAGCTTTGTGTTTCCTCGGTCCTCATTGTTCTTTTTTAAAAATGATTCTTTCTGGCCTTTTTTAGTAAGGATAGTGAGAGAGCGAGACAGGAAAGTGGGGAGAAGACCTGCAGCAAATGGTCATGAGCAGGACTCGAGCCCATGACTGCTGCATCAGGGCCTATAGCTCCTGTTTATGGGTCGCCTGCTCAACTAGTGGAGCTATAGGGGCGCCCCTATCGTTATTCTTCTTTAGAATTGGTTCTAACTGGCTGAATTACTCCCATATTACAACGACTACTAACATTTGCAGTTAAAAGTAATTTACAGCATTTGAACAGAGTCATAGGTGAGCTGGTGTGCTTGAGGGGGTGGATGTAGAGCGAGGCAGGGGCTTCGTAGAGCAGTACATTTTAATGCCGAGCTCACACGACAGAAATCCTCACAGATTATGAAAACTGCCTGCATCATGCACATAAGCAGAAACTTCACAGTATTCTTCTCGCTAATCTGACACATGCACATGCTGCAGGATTTCAAAATAATGGCACATCACACTCTACAGGATATTATAAAGATGATCATGCCAGAGGCAGCAGATCACCACCTCTCACGATCTCATGGAGAAACAGATGTAAACAAAATGGAGACCAGTGCACCAACTTGCTGTGAAACGAATAATGCTTTGCAGTGCGAAAAACACAAAAACAGAAGGTAAAAAGATGAGCCTGAATGAGAAGATGGTTGAGGAGATGTGGTAAATTGTGAGAACTGGAGGTGAGATTTCAACTATCAGTTTTAATATCTGTGGCTACTTTAGCCTCACGGGCTGGAGGGCTTAGTGTTGCTTGGCAACAGTGTCCACTGCTCCGGACATTAGCTTGATAAACATAACCATCCCGCTAAACCATTTTAGGGCACAGAGGGATTGTTTTCATTCAACCAAATCTTCTAAATTGTGATACATGGAGATAAGCTTTTATTGATTTAATCTTATTTGAGTAACTCAAATGTGCTAGTGTCTGCTGGTTCATCCTGGTTTTCATTGTAAAAATGTAAATACTTATGTAGTGTTATCTCAACAGATCCACTGTGATGAAGGATCCATTTAATCTTAGAAAAGAAAAAAAAGAGGATGTTATTGTGTTAAAGAAACATTCTGTGTATTAAAAGATCATTATATTAACCACAACAAAACATATTCCTACAGGTTTGGGTTGATTCTGATTACTATGTTTTATTAAAAGAAACTCAAACTGCAAAAAAAAAGCAATAAAATCAATCTAACGTTATGAGGTTATCTACACAGTGAGTTTTAATTTGAAGGAAAAGATTGACTTTATTAAATCTTACTTGAAGATAAGCGCTGCAGTAGTTCCTAAACTGGGTCAGCGCTCAGCAGTATCAGAAGAGATTTCTGTTCAGCTGATTCTTCGGGGCTCTGCACTGAATGTTGGTACATACAGTATGATGTCGTTTGTAATGTACTGTACAAACGGTTGTAATGTAATGTAAGCGGTGGCAAAAACAGGCCTATTTCCTGCTCTGACAAACAGCGAGAGGAGGCAGAGGTGTGAAGGTGCTGATGTGTGAACTTATATATGAGGTGTTGTTCAGTTAGAAACCTGAAATACAAGCTCTGATTTCTCCTCATGCCTTCAGAATACTGTCAAATAAATCTTTTTTTTTCTCCACAGTTTGTTCCTCATGTATAGTCCACGTGCAGGTTTTACAGACTGTCTGGCACATTTATTATTAAAACAGAATCAGGGAGTTTTAGATGACAACCTGCAAAATACGGCGTAATTCTCCTCAGTTAAAAATACAGATGATAGATACCGTGTAATATTTGGTGGATCACGGTGTATTTTAACTCATGCATGTAGGCACAAGCAAAATTAGGGAACAAAGGGTGAACAATCTGGTAAAGAATTTATAGCGTTGTTTGTTTTTTAAGAAGTGAAAAACCTTTTTTTTTTTTTTTTTAACCTTGTTATTATGCCCATATGGTGTGTTTTTTTAAATCTTTTTATATGATAGATCTGCACATTGTGATCCAACAGTGTTACATTTAAGCCATTTTAAAGCAGGGAGAGATTATTTTCATGTAAATAATGTAATAAATGTGCAACTTTGACACACAGGGATGAGTTTTTAGGGGTTTAATCAATGACTGGAAGAAGACTACAATTATACGTAACAATCTGATGTTTGGGGAGAACATAAAAAAAACATGTAACGTAACTATTTGACCATTTTCCAATATCTAGTCTAACTTTATGTGGTACATCCTTGAGCGATGCACACAGGTAATAAATGAGCATCAGTGTTTCCTGGTGTCTGTAGAGCTTGTTTGCTTGCTGAGGGATTTCGTTGTCCACAGCCGTTTGCTATGGTTTTGGATGCAAGTTGAAAGTTTCTGTTCTTTCCAGATGAGTCACAGAAACAAACTTTTAAGCCAGAAGTTATCACAGTGCAGCAAGTGGAAGCCATTTAACTGTGGAATACAGACTTAACCTAGCAGAGCACTGACTGTGGCATTTCAGAGCCTCCTCCTCCTTTTTTCCCCCCAACATGAAATCAGACAGGCAGATTTATTTAAATTGCTAACTTTAACCTTGGTGAAAAAGCAAACCGCTATCCAGACCAGCTGAAAGGAAGGTCACATTATCATGTCATGAAAGCCAATTGGGGGAGCATTTATTGAGGTCATCACTGTCAGCAGATACAAAAGACTTTCTGCAAGGGGCTTTTCTTTGCAACACAAACATGGTGGCCACATTTTTTGTCGACACCCTTTTTCTGTGGTCTTTAACAGACAAAAGCAGTTTTACACCCACAACACACAACACTTACAGTGGAATAAAAGTGTTCTTTTCGTCTACACAAACAGTTTTACGGTAAAGATTCAATGCTATTTTGATCTTGATCAGGTTTCTGCCGTTTCAAAACAACAAACAGCGACTGGCTGTTCTTTCTGCATCATATAAGAAGTAAATTGTATTTCAGCTGCCTGTTCCTCTGTAATCACATTGCTGTTCTTCCAGTACAGAGTCTGAGTACAGACTTTCAGACAGCACGCTTTGAAAAGAGCAGGTCACCCAACACCAGCAGAGTCGCTGCATTAATAAAACACCGAGGCATTTGCTTTCCTTTCAAGGCTTTCTGAACACTTTAATCACCACGATATGTTCAAATAAATGAACAAGGATGAAGACATAAAATAAAACATTTCATTAGTTTTTATGCTTACTATAAAATGGGCCAAGCCTTGGAAACTGTAAACTTAATTTCATTTAGAACAAGTGGATTCTGAGTTAAATATTATAAATTTTGTCAGTCAAAATGTAAATAGCGTGTTATTCTTTCTGTGTAAACATACATATATATAGATAGAGACAGAAAAAAAATAGGCCAAATTCAAGAGAAACTGAACTCTGCAGTATTTCTCATAATGACCAAAAGTCTCAAACAAACTGTAAACAAAAAATGGTCACAGAAAGGCAAATGGACCTCAGATATTTAAATGTACTATCGTCATTTCTATCCTCAAACACATCAGAGCAGGTTAACAGTGTTTTGTGTCAGGTCTGCACGTTTGTCTCACAATATAACAAAAAATAAGAATCAAATTACAGTATCTTGTCCAGATCTTTAATGAACTCATTAAATAGTTTGATTTTTTTTAAATTGATATGATCATAGTTGAACATTTACATATTAAACAATCACTTAAAGAAGTACAGAAGAGCAGTTTTAGGAGACAAATAGACAAAACACAAGACTACAATTAAAATAGAATAATGGACAATACTAAATTAGATTTCTGAAGGCTTAATAGGTTTCAGTTGGCATAGGAGCCAATTTCCGTATCCACTGGGAAATTAATCCTAACAATTTGCAATAAAACTTTACACATTTTCTGCCAAAAACTATTTTGTGTGAAGACCAGGTGCACTGTAATACTGCCTTCCTCTAAGCCACATCTCATTCAGAGCGGCTGAGAGATTAGAGTGTATTTATGTAGCTAAGACGGAGTGATGGAAATTTAGTGCAAGAAAAAAAGCCTGTATGTTCAATTCAGAGGAGATGTAACTCTGTTTCTACACAAGTCACTCTGTAGTTTCTCATCCAGTTTCACTCACAAATCTCTCCCATTGTGTCCCAGTTTTATCAGACTGAGACTTTGCTGGATACGACAGAAGAGCTTTGTCTGTTCTGGATATAGGTTTATAGGTTTATACAGCAATGCTCCTCATCTGTTCATTTAGTTTGAATG
>NW_007577943.1:304623-316068 GCF_000690725.1 Stegastes partitus | reverse complement strand
GCTTAGAAAAAAAGGTTTAAAGCTATAGCTGAGTTGGGCGGCCGGATGGCTCGGCGGATAGGGCGGGCAACCCATGTATAGGGGCTGTAATCCCCGACGCGGCGGCCGCAGTTCGATTCCAGCCAGCGGCTCATTTGCTGCATGTCATTCCCTCACTCTCCTCTCCACGTTTCTCTATCTTCACTATCATTAAAGGTGGAAAAGCCCAAAAAATATCTGAAAAAAAAACAAAACAAACTAAAGCTGAGTTGAGTAAAGTAACCTTGAAAATACAAGTCTTAAGATGTTGAGTCTAGTAGTCACATACATGGTGGGAACAAAACGACTTCTATGAAGAGTTTCTTCTTTATTTAACGTTGAAAACTTACAGTGGCAGCTGTTGAAGTCTCTCTTTTTTCTTGTACCAGAGTCTGTATAAAGACAATCTGTGCGACTGCTTCTAGTATCAGTAAGTTTAATTATAAGTCTATGGATGTAGGGACTGAATGTAGTAGTAACCTTGGTCATTGTTCAATATTGTTTTGACGAATATGAAAAGAAGCAACAATAACTGAACTTAAAGACTCAGTGAGTGTCCACAACGTCTGTTTTCTCAAACTACAATAATAACTAATCAGATTTATTTAGCGCTTTTCTAGACACTCAAAGACGCTTTACACTGTCAGTTATTCATTCACATCCATTCATCCTGGTGGTGGTAGCTACGATTGTAGCCACAGCTGCCCTGGGGCAGACTGACAGAGGCGTGGCTGTCATGCTGTGCCTACAGCCCCTCCAACCACCACCTCAACAATCCATTCATACGTATTCACACCAGGCAAGGCGGTGAAGTGTCTTGCCCAAGGACACAACGACCATGACACAGGTTACAGGGTGGAATCGAACCGCCGACCTTGACTGACCCACTCTACCACCTGAGCCACAGGTGCCCAAAACAAAAAACAAAAAACTCTGTGGAGTTTAACTGTCTCACGCATCATTTTGGGAAGTCTGCTTATGTTAGTTTTGCTTCCTTTAAACTTGATGTAATGAGTTGAATGAACTCTCAGCTCATCATTATCAGTCAGAAGAGCTCAAGTTTATACAACTTATTGGTTTAAGTTGTGAAGTTGCCTGAAAATGATTGTAAAAGATATTTTATGTTCAATGAAGAACAAATGAGTCAAATTAATATATTTACAACAAGTGAATGACAAAAGATGAGTTGATTGGACTACGTTGCTCTGTGATGTTTCACAGTTCAGGATACAAGTGCTCATGTGTTTAGTGTGTGGGCAGGTATAAAGGGCACAATGCAGGCCAGAACTGGTCCACTGTCTCCCAGACACAATGTTCCTTTGTGTCCATTCATACGTGGTCTGTATCTGCTGATGTGAGTCCTGTGGTGACCTCTGAACACTAACCAGTTCAAACCGGCCTCCTGCCACTGGGTCACAAAGACGACTGTTAATATATGACACCAGAGCTGCTCCTCCTCCTCTTCCTCTCTGCCTCTTTGTCTCACTTTCTCTTCCTCTGTATTTCCTCCTCTGTGAGTCAGATTAGAGGCTGATTGCCATGTGGACTAATTATCTGAGCGCAACAGGCTCGTCTGTCTCAGTCACGTGAGCTTCCTAATGCCCTCTTTCTCGTTCTGATGGACGTCCCCAGCGGCTGGCTTCCTGTCGCATCGACCAGGAGGCTCCAGCAGCTTCACATCTGCTGTCTGCCTGACCCTCCACTTCCTCCTCACACTCCTTTTACGTCTCTTTTCTCCGACTTTATTACACCACTCTGCCTTTTCATAATGTCCTGAAATCCTCTGTGCAATATTATTTACAGCCAAAGCTCAAGCGACTGAGTAAACCACAGATGTGCTGCTGAGGGCCTATTTGATGATTGGATCTCATTTTGAATTACATTTGTTCTAGTGCTGAATGGATGAGTTCATCAGGATAAATTTTCACTTACCAACAAACCGGAGCAATTGATTAGTCTATCTTTTTAGCCATTATTTTAATTTAATCTTTCCTCAGTATGTTATAGGTAAAATAAATATTTGCTACAGTGGTGGCAAATGATGAAAAAAAACATGAGCTGAATGTAAGAGACTAGTTTGACATTTTGGAAGCAGATTTTTTATTGTTTCTGGTGATACGTTCACATCTGACCATTAAAAAGATGATGGCGACACCTGACCATTTTTTAAAACTTCTTCTTTTTTTTTTTTTTTTAGATATATATGTGACATTTTTGTCCCTGACAGTTGTTACAATCCTTTAAGTCAATGTTTCTTCGTAACCCGGATCCTCCTCTGTCTGCCAGCAGCCTGTTTACACCTATTTACATAAAGTTTGCATTATTCATGGGAACCCACTCCGACTGGCTGGAGGTGCAGCAGGTGATGGTTGCAGCTGGAGACATCAGATCAAGACCAAGTATGGCCACCGGTGAACCAGAGTCTGACACTGCATGAAAAGACAGAGGGTAGATTGTGTGCAAGAACAGATTTGAGCTATTCCTGATGTACGTTTTTAAATGTTAAGCAGCCATAGATTGCGTACAAAGATGGACCAATCCTCCGCCACGTCACCCATAGGTTTTCGAAATGTTGGTTTTGAAACTCAGTGTGGCCATGCAAACATCTCTCAGCAATGAACTGCCTTGTGGTGGCACCACCTGTCACTCAAAGCAGCCACGTTCTTAATTATGCATAACTTTAAGTGTTGGTACAATTTAAACTGGTGAGTTGTATAAAGATTCAGCGCTTGTAAAGCTGTCATAAAAGGGGAATTTAGCTACAGAGACCAAAACTTTTTTTGTACCTGACTGTAGACATGTTTATTTCCGCTGTAAAGTTGGACATTTTAACACGGGGGTCTACGGGGACTGACTTGCTTTTGAAGTGAGCCTCAAGTGGCCATTTGAAGAATTGCAGTTTATGTACTTCTGACAGAGATGTTGTAAGGTGGAGACTCACCACTCAGAGAATCCTGAATAGAAATCTATGACAGGTTTTTAATAACATCTTTGTAACAGCCGCACAGGAAAGCATCCAGTCACTCTTGTTGCTGCACTGTTAAAGCTTAACTGCAGCAAAGTTACCAAACGGCTACAGAAATGACATACATACTTGATTTAGTGCTGAGCGGAGGTTCCTGGCATATCTGATTTGACTTTCAGAAACCTTTAAAACTACTTTTGCTTGAACTATATCTAAATTTCAAGTAACTCAGAGAGATGGAGGACGTAGTATTTGTTTTTCACAATGCACTTTGGCTGAAGACCTTCATCAAGTTCATCCATAAGCTGGAACACATTGGTCTAACAATAAAGGTGTTCTACATTCTAAATAATGTTGCTGGAGGTTCTACTTCTTTAGTCCTTTCCACTTCTCCATGTACCCTGGAAGTGAGCTGAAGTTGTTCCAGAAATCCCTGTACTGCTTCTATTGTTTGCCCAAGTATTCGAGTACTTTAAATATGCATCTACCAGGAGGCGATTAGCTTAGCTTAGCATGAAGACTGGAAACAGGGGGAAACAGATTTAGAATCAATTCCTACCAGCAGCAACAAAGTTAAATAGTTAGTACAATATATCTTGTGTGTTTAAAATGTACTGAAGCTGTTGTGTGTCAGGGTTTGTGCGAGCTGTGAGCTGTGACTTAGTGAATGTCAGAGGTGCTGGGAGGTTGAGCCACAGACCTGCTAAATGCTGCTAAGCGTAGCTAGCCATCTCCTAGCTGTAGCTTTTTATCAATCCACACATATTAAAATGGTTCCAATTGTCTCCTCTAACCCACAGCCAGAAAGGAAATAAACATCTACCACATGCCCTTTAATAAAGGTACAAGATGACTGTTTTGGTAATTTATGTAGCCTAAGTCTCTAAAACATCCCACTAACTCCAGAACACATGACTCGAGCTGTAGCTGACTGACAGCAAATTAATTAGTGACTATTTTAATAGTCATGCCAAACATTTGCTTCGTCTCCAGTGTGAGGATTAGAAATGCTTCTCTGTTTAAGATACGTGTAAAATAAGTATTTGGTCGCTGTCCTCTTTATAAATTTTTCTTCCAAAACCACATTTGGCTAATTTATGTATTCTCACATNGTTTTAGGGGTCAGAAGATGAACTTTTTGGGTGTGTGGTCTAAAGGAAAACCTTTACAGGGAACAATCAACTAGACAACAGTTACTAAGACAACTCCTCCACAGCCCAGGACTGATTCTTTAAAGTTACTGTAATCAATGTTTTTATATCAGGAGGGGATCACTTGTATGTAAAAGGAGTTGGTGAACCCACATAGAACTATCACCTTGAGCTCCTCTCAGCTCTACAGATTTTTTTTAGTATCTTTTAGCTTGTTATTTTTGTTTGAAATCCCTCTCATCTGTGTCATTCTTGACTTCACCAGGCAACAAAAGAAAGGTGTAATAACCCACAGCTACCCAGCACCAAGCAGCAGACACAGTTAGTGACTCGCTGAGGAACAGGGTGCAGCATTTATCAGCTAAAAAACCACATGCAGTGTTTTCCTCAGAAATTAGTTAGGAACAAAACAGCTAAACGAGTCGAATATTGGACAAGAAACATGACTCTGATCGAATGATAAAGCCACCAATGAGTGTAATGAGGACTGGATTCTGTATTTACTTTCCAAGTTATCCTGAAGCATCCAGAGGGGACATCTTTATCTGTGAAAAGTCATGAGATTGCCAAATTGTGTCGGACCGACTGACTAAATAACTGTCTTGCTGGCTGACAGTGGCATCTGTGGAGCCATAAAGTCACGGTTTGAGGATGTTGGGCGACTGCCAGGCTTATAAAGCACATCACCAGCTGCCTAGCTGTTGTTCTCAAATGCATCGTATTACTCTGTCAAACAACCCTGGATCTCTACAACCTGTCGTATACTCCTCCCTCCTTGCATCTTTCACTTCTCTGTTAATGCAGTTCACAGGCCTGCAGTCACTAGGCTTACAAAGAACGTGATGTTTGTCCACTTCCCCGTGTTCCTATTAGGGAAAATAGCCGTTCAAGTGTAGCTGTTGTTGCTGCTGCCATCGTACGGGAGGATTTTCATTCCACACAGTGTCTGTCGCTTACACTTAACCTCTGACTCCCATCGCAGCTTGTAGGAGATTCCCTCATTTTTTTAGAACAAGATATTTGCTAGCTCTTTAAATAAGACTGGACGTGTGGTTTGTTTGTGAGAGCATTGTGCACAATCACAAAGGCAACAGTCATCCTTACAATCCGACCTTTTTCTGTCTGTGAGTGGATTCTCTTGAAAGTTGTGATTGTCTGGCTGTGACCTCTATAAGAAACCCCTTATACAGACATAATGAGATAAAACAGAGATCCTGCTATTCTCTTTCCTGTATTTTTCCACATTAGTGGTCACTGAAGATCTACAGGAAGCCCACTCATACAGACCAATATTTGCTGTTTGACTCCCACCACTCACTGGAACACAAGCTGGGAGTGATAAGAACCCCACAACACCGGGCCCAGAATGTGCCTACCAGGGCAGCAGGAAAGGAGGAGGAACAGAAGCACATCAAAACAGCACTCAAAACCTGTGGCTACCCAAGCTGGTCTTTCATCAAATTCTCTACAAAACCCAGAGGAGATAGAGAAGAAAAGACCAAGAAACTAAACAACATAGTCATCCCCTATGTTGCAGGAGTTTCTGAAAAGCTCAGGAGGATTTTCAACAAACACAACATTCCAGTTCATTTCAAGCCCACCAACACCCTGAGACAGAAGCTGGTCCACCCTAAGGACAAGACACCGAGACACAAACAGAGCAACGTGGTGTATGCAGTCCAGTGCAGCGAGGAATGCCAAGACCTGGACATCAGGAGACTAAACAACCGCTCCACAAGCACATGGCTCAGCACAGAAGAACCAGCTCCTCAGGACAGGACTCAGCAGTTCCTGCATCTTAAGGACAAAAGACACTCATTTGAAGGCCAATAATGTACAGATTTTAACCAGGGATGGTTTGAGAGAGGAGTGAAAGAAGCCATCTATGTCAAACTGGAAAGCCCATTCCTCAACAGAGGTGGAGGTCTGAGGCATCATCTCTCATCGGTTTACAGTTCAGTCCTAAGAACTCTCCCCAGGAAGATGAATCCACATCCACACCTGGCTACAAAGACCCTACCGAACCCCAATGTGGCAGGGGGAGCACTAACAACTCACATAACGAGGGGGAGGAGCAACAAACCCCCAATTGAAACCATTAATGACTCCTTAAGGATATAAGTATCTGGAACTCCCATCTAGTCAGTCAGACCTGATGAAGCCTCTTGGATGAGAGGTGAAACGTCTTCAAGGAACTCAAGCAAGTCCAGTTGCTACGACTAAACCACAAGAATGGTCATTATGTGACGTTCTGCTCTGATTAACATGCATACAGCAATGCTAGATTCTGCTGTTAAAGCTTTCCTGACTAGAATGTGAATGAAGACAAGGACGATTTGATCCACCAGCAGGCCAAAAAAGGACAGATGGGAAAAATAGAGACTGAAAAATAAATAAGAAATGGCATCAGGACCCATAAGATGAAGCCGTATGACCTCAATGTGGCTGTGATGATGTCTTCTCATGCCTGGCCAAGTCTGAGTGTCAGTGTGACCTGTCATGATGTTTTAGCACCACTTCATGTCTGAAGCTCAGTCCAGCACCTCTACACATCATCGAGGAGACAGTTTGGCTGCCCGTCAGCTCCAAACTATTAACCCTGAAATCATCTAGAAATACTACAAATAAAATAGTATCTGTAGTAGATTGTTGGTATTCATCGACCGGTCTCCATCACTCCACTGGGCTCCCACTTCAGTCTAGTCATCACCACGATGTCACTGAGTTCAGCTCGGCCTGTTCGTTCCTCTCTGAGCTCCAGCTGTGGCTGAGAAGGTGGTGATGATCTCTACCCTCCTGTTGCATCTGTCCTCTCCTCTTCTCATCTCGTCGTCCCTCCACCAGCTCTCCTCGACCTCCACTTCCTGTTCATTCGCTCCCTGCTCTTCACGTCGAAGTCTGTCTGCCACAGATCAGATTTCTGAACAACTAAACTGCGTTCTCATCTACATTTTGAAAGGAATTTATTTTGTTCTTTATGTAATACCAGCATAAGTCAGCAACACCAGGAGACCAGCTTTTGCATTCAGTGTGAGAACATTATTATTGTAACACTGCAGCTTCATCAATCTGATATTTGTCACTTTTCTGATAATGTTCCTCACTGCTTCATTCGATGCTCAACTGTCTCATGTCACGAAAAGTTCACAGCACGACTTGTTGTTCGTTCTGGTCTATCCTGCCTCTATGTTGGGGACAATTTCTAAGTACTTAGTGAAGTTAAAAGTCCAGTTGATCCACATGCATAAAGGAGAGCAACTTTCTTGCTTTGAAAACGCTCATGTGGATCCTGATGCTGTCTGATGCTGCAGATATTTAATAAACTTAGAGGAAAAACTCCTACAGACAGCTGGAAGCAACAAACAAAACTTGAACATTTTGTGAGTCTCATTAATCTGGGCTGTTAGTCTCTGTCTTCACTGCAGTATTTTTGTGGACATTTCCGTTTGTAATAGACAATAAATTGCAGAGTAAAATGAATGAGGAAGCTGTTTTGTGATTGTGGCCACAAGCCGCGTCTTTTTGCTCTCTGTGATGATGTACTAATAAAACATCTTTGGTTGACAATTGCACAACTATAACTACATTTTAGAAACTTTGTTAAGGTGCTAAGAGGACTTGGTTAGATTTCGGGTTAGGGAAGTATGTCTCAAGAAAGCCTGATCCACATACTCCAAATATGTTTCCCTCAAAACATAAATGAGGATGCAGTTTAGTTGTATAGGAATGTCATGTTGCCTCCTTACACCTCTCCCTTCTCCTCCTAATATTTATTTCTTCCCATTGTGCCAATCTGCTTACTTTAAGTGGATTGTTGTTGTTTTTTTTGTAGGTCTGAATGATTTGGGTAAAATATTTAATTGTGATTTTTCTGATTGCCATATCTTTTTGAGGTTGTCCTGTCCTTCATACCTTCCTTTCCTCTCCTGTTCTTATTACCTTCACCATCTCACCATTCAGCCTCCTTTCTTTCCTCATTTTTAGCCTCCTTGTTTTTTTTCCCATCACCTTTCTTTCTCTCCTATTTTTTCTTTTTCTTTGCTTCCTTCACCCTCTTGTCTTTTCCCTCTTTCTCAACCCTTTGTCTGTCATTGCAATCAATACAAATCAAGTCAGCATCTGCCCTCTATTGATTGTATTAATTATCTGAACCAGCCCAAACCCTGAGCCTAAACACAGTCCTAATCCTCTCCTCTCCTCTCTGCAGTGGCTCTACTGAAATAGAATCCTTCAAATTAAACTCCTTGGAATCCAAATTAATCAGATTCAGTCAGGAGCTCCACTTTAGAAAAATTTGTTGTTGTTTTTTTTCCCATTGATGTGCTCTTGACATTGTCCTCCTCTTCTCCTGGCCTGCCAGCAGTTTGTTCTTGAATAATCTACACATCAATTTACCTTTTCTCCACCCCTGCTCTCACTGATAGATCACACAGTTATTAACAGCAATTATCCACTTTTAGAAGCACACAGCTTGTTAAAGGAACGTAAACTGTGTGTGAATCAGCAAAAGCACAGAATATATTATTTTAATGAAATTACTTTCTGAGTCTGGAGGCGTAAACAGGGTTTTTTGTTGTTTTTTGTAGTCAAAGAATGAAACAGAGAGAAATCATATCAATCTCCAACAGTTTGCAGAAGAGAGCGTTTGAGTCGGGGTTTGTTCTTTGAGATTATCTAAGCTCTCATCAGACTGCAGGGAAACGAAGACCAGCTCTGATAGACAAAGAACATAATGTAATTTCAGCTATTAGCCTCTATATGCGTCCTTTGGTGGTTGGCATCTGTTTCTGTTGAGCCTGACTGCTCTGGGGTCAGATCATGAGCAAATCATGTTAGTAACAGCTCGCTGCAGGCAGCCAGAATTTGTTGTTATATATGTGCCGGCTGTGCTTCACAATCTTTCGACCTAAACATGCAAACATTCATTTTTAAAATCTAAGAGATCTAATTCAAGGAGCGCCCTGAGCACCGCCAGAGCTGAGGATAATTTGACCCAACGCAAAATTCCGTCAACTTCAACACACCCTGATAGAGAGAGACAACAAACAGCTGCACTCATTTTCCTGAAAACTTGTTCACTGACATCAAAGCACAACAATTTCTCATCCATTCAGATCTACCTGCTTGTAACCAGAGACCTGCAGCAGCAAAACATCTACAAGACCACATACTGCAGACGGAGATATGTGACATGAAGTAAAATGAAACATCTAAACATATGTACATGATTCAAGATGGCTTCCATCCATCTGTTTTTATGCACGGTTTCAATTTGTGTATGAAAAATCCAGAGTTTAAACACAACAAATCTGGGGGGAAAAAAACAAAAACATAAAGAAAAGTTGGTCAAATCAAACTGTAATGGTGAATTAGCATCACCAGCTAGTTGTTCATCTCCTGGAACCAGCGTCTAATATTTGCAAAACAGTAGTGGATGAAAACACACATTCATTTAAAATTAAACCAAAGCTAGAGATGTCTTTAGATCTGTGTGATGTACACTTTTCAAGGCGATCAGTATCTCACATTCACTCAATCCACTGAGAAGCGTACTCCAGTAGCTCGGTGCCAATTGTCTCCTGCACACATGAGCTGCTAAGAGCTAATTCAAGTACACTTTTAATTGTGTAAATGGGCTGAAAAATAGACTAGAAATACAGGAATCAATAGTTATAGGGAAGAAGATAACTCACTGATTCCATGGCAAAATGATTCTCTCTCTTTACATTTCTCTGAGCATCATAAAAAGGATCTTTATTCTACAAACTGAAGTGTTTTTTGTTTTTTTTGTGCTGCTCGATCAATACTTTTTTGACATTGCCATCTGAGGAGCTCACAGTATCAGCTTCTGAACCCCCCATACTTGTTTCTAGCTGTGTGGAAAGAGTCTCTTCATAAACTGTCATGTGAGACTAATTTCTTCCCCCGTGACACATCTTGAGGTTTCAACGCTTTTCTCACCTCTTCCCACTGACTGCTTGTTAACAGACTGAGAAGATGTGAATCGGCATCAATCATATGGCCTCCTTGTGGATTTAATGCCATAATATGTAATGAAGTCAGCAGGCAGCAGTGTCCCATAAAGAGTTTATCTATTATACACTATGCAGCCTGCTGTTCTGCTTCATTTGACAGTGCTTTTTTCTTTTGCATTGTTGAAGCCGCTGAAGTGGAATTGGCACAGCTGAGGTGTAATCTGTTTGTTCATTTGTCACAACAGGCGCAGTGCACAGAGAACTTGGATGATATCGTTTTGGTCATTGTTCCTGGTTGTAAGATGTGTCATAGATATTGTGACACATGAAGAAGGTTTTCACTGGTATTCATCATGATTAACACAGAATTAATGGCATTGATTTAACACCAAAGGCATCATTCCTCCTTTTCTTTGATTGGATGGGAAAAAGGTTCTGGAAAAAAACATGAAAAAGGGAGCTTAAAATATAAATCTGGTGATTTTATATATATATGAGATAAATAAATCCAACAAAAATATCAAATACAAATCAAACTACACGATTTATTTTGACTGGCATACACTGACCTGCTGCAGTAAATACTCACTGAAGCAGCAAATGTGTATTAGTCCGCAGCTGAAAATAGTCCCCAAGAAAATCACCATCTTCCCCAGTTTGAGTCTTGAACTAAAAACTGTATTTTAGGAAATTCCTGAGCACTTTTCAGAAAATAAACTGCAACTGCCAGGACGTGCGAAAACTCCCTTGGCAGGTAAAACGGCTGCAAACCAACCGCCAGCAGTTCAACATCCTTCGTGCAGTGTAGCTTTTCAATGCTAACGTGCTAGCATTACACCATCTGTCATTCACATACATGGCGAGTCCCCAGCCTTTCTTCTTACCACTCTCCCTCCAGCTCCGGTCCGCTCTGACCAGGTGAAATCCGTCCAAAGTTACGAGCGAGTCCGGAGTGAGTTCGTTCAGCCATGACTCCGTGAACAACATGAGGCTGCACTCTGATGCTCCCACTGCAGCCGGGTCAGCACTGTTAGCTGTTAGCCGTTAGCTGTTAGCTGGTAGCTGTTAGCTGTTAGCTCTTCCATCTGTTAGGGAGAAACCTCACGTTTCCATGATGATGGCCGGACTGAGGGCTTGTAGCGTCTCCTCTTCTCCCGACGCTTCACTCCTGCCCTGCATCCCCTCTTCCTCCAGCTCATCGGGGATGTCCAGTTTCTCCAACGATGGTGGCTTGGCCTGGCTCAGTGCCAACAGCTGTTCACCAGTGTAAAACCAATCATTTAGAATTCTATAGAATCTTTTAGAATTCTATAGAATTATTTAGGATTCTATAGAA
>NW_007577943.1:295346-298837 GCF_000690725.1 Stegastes partitus | reverse complement strand
AAAGCATTTCTGGGGACTTTTGCTTCAAATTATAAAGATTATAGTGATCAACATTGCATTTCGAGGCAGAGGTGCCATGTGTCACACCTTGCCAAACCCAACAGCTATCTTCTCCTTGTGCTTCCTCTCCTGTTGTCGGGGTTGTTGTGTCGATTTTGTTTTTGTCTGGTATTTTTAGCCTCCTGTCTTCCTACACAGCTTGGAGGGAGCAGCTGAGGGAGTGTTGCCGCCCATCCACAGCTCCAGATGTCAGAGAGAGAGAGCGAGAGAGAGAGAGACAGGTTCATGCTAACCTCTCTCCAGCCCACCTAATTGTCCCGGAGCTAATTTTAAAGCCTCGATCTAAACCAATTTACTACAGCATGTTTTGGTGCAGAAAGGGGCAAAACTCCCGAGAGGTTCCACAATCGCTCTGAGTGACATCGTTGTGTTTGCTCTCCACTTCTGAAGTGCTACTTTGCCTTCTGGGGAAAACAAACAATTGAGAGTTGGAATTGGCGAGTGAGTCAGGAAGCACTTGAATATAAAAACCTGATGCCGGCTGCACCAACCGCGAGTACAAATTCATGATTCAAGAGATCAAGAAGTCCACAAATTCTGCTGTGAGGACAGCGTAGCACCTCTCCACCCTCTGTATCTTTAAATGGCAGCATATTGGCTAAAACTGAGCAGGACTTAGTTGTATTTAATGCTCACACCAAATGTACTTGCTCACATTTTTCTATCTATAAGCTCCTTCTGTGTCACAGTTCTACATCCAATCCCAGTTCTGTAGCTTTTGATCAACCTCACGTGTACCTGGAGACACCAATCTCTCGATTAGACAGGCCTTCACACACACACACACACTCAGGTTTCAGATTCGCTCATCTGTAAGAGGAACATGAGCAAACGGACAGCTAAGCTGCAGGGAGAGGAACAGGGAAGCTTTGCAGGAGCAGCCAAATAGTGTGCACTAAAATTACCAGTTTGAGATTTTAAAGGATTTTCAGCTTAAATGAGGCAGATATGTGGACAAGACAAATAGTTTTTGTTGTTTGTTTGTGAGAGAAAAGCCTTCTCCAAACTGTGACACTTAAACTCCTTCGTACAAATGAGCTGGTTTCAGAATAACAAGGTGCTGAATCATAGTTCCAATCCTGAAGACACCCGTTCACCACAAAGATCGATTCTTTTAAGTTGGAGTAAGTGCGTCAGAGTTATGAGTATTCTGCTTTCCATTCTGTGTGGGGTTTTTTTGTTTGTTTTTTTTGTTGTTGTTGTTTTTTTGGTGTTTTTTTTTTAGCAATAATGAGCTGCTCAAGTGACAATATCTGAAAGACAACTGAAGGGATTTTTTTTTTTTGACTTTTTAACATTTCCAGTTAGTCCCAGGTTTTGAGATCTCATTTTTGCTTCCAACCTCATGCAACTGAGATGAACAGAATTTCATTTGTGGTGCTCAAAAACCGTGAAAATGACGTTTTAAAAATTCATCAGGAGCATGTTTTTTCCAGAGTCAGAGTTTAAGTTTGTGTTGGATACTTCTGATGGTCAGTAGTTTTAATCGAATCACTTTCTACAATAGAAATAGTTTCTATGAGCAGAGGCATAGTGTGTTTGCAAACTGTTAAAGAGGTGATCAGATTAGTTGAGTATTTACACAGTAACTAAATGAAATCTGTTGATGAGAACGATATGATATGTCAGAAAGCTTCAGATGGGCAAGAACAAAAACTGTGAGATGAGCCCAGTGGAGGAAGAAGCATTAAGACCTTCTACTGAAGTAAAGATATGACAAATGTGTTTTTGTTTTTTTTTTAATTCTGTAAAGCTACTCATTATTTATCACACAGGCCACATTTTAATCTTGTGGAATAAGGCTAATTTTATTCACTTTATGCAGTTTTGTGGGGTTTGATTTACTGGAAGGCAACATTATAGGTTATTAAAATCTTCATTTACACAGTAGCTTGTCATCAGATAAATGTGGTGGTGTCAGAGGTACAATATATCCAGAGAACCCAGAGAGAACCCACACTGCACGGGGAGAACATGCAAACTCCACGCAGAAAGATCCCAGGCGTCCTAATTGGGGATCTTCTAGCTGTGAGGCAATGATGCTAAACACTGAGCCACCTTGCAGCCCCTGTTGTTGCCTGTCACCCTGGAGGAGGTGGTGGGGCAGAGGATGCTGACCAAACTGCAGGTCATCATGAACAACACCTCACACCCCCTCCATAACACTGTGGACAATCTGAGGAGCAGCTTCAGCAGCAGACTGATACATCCCCGCTGCCCCAAGGAACGTAACAGGAGGCCTTTCCTCCCAACAGCAATGAGACTCTTTAATGCTTCAACCTAAACAGCTTATTATTATATCATATAATAGCACATTATCATTTGTACATTCTGTTGATTTGCACATTTCTGTATCTGTGTCTCTCTTATATATTCTTGTAAATGTTGTTGACTTTATTCTGTATTATATTTTTTTATATTTTTTATCTTATTTTATTTAATTTTACCTTCATTTTATACCCTACCATAGTATTCTGTGTTGTCTTTTGCCTTGTTTACCCCTTTTGTTGAATAGTCATACTGCTGTATGGCCCTCTGGGGTTAATAAAGTCAGTCTAAGTCTATACAGTCGTCCTTGAATGTATTCATACCCTCCCATTAAAGAAG
This sequence comes from Stegastes partitus, assembly GCF_000690725.1. Lineage (NCBI taxonomy): Eukaryota > Metazoa > Chordata > Actinopteri > Pomacentridae > Stegastes > Stegastes partitus. The sequence goes on along the minus strand of NW_007577943.1, from coordinate 296,170 downwards.
AAAAAAAACAGCTGTCATTGAAATAAGTTGAAATTGACAAAAGTAATAGTAAATACAAACAAGCATGATGAGACCCGTAAACTAATATTTTGTTGAACAACTCTTTGAGCCAATCACTGCAATAAAGTGTTTTCTGTAACTCTCAATCAGACTTCTTCACCTGTTGACAGGTGTTTTGATTTCACTGCTCATCAGCAAAGTGCTCTGATTTGTCTGGGACAGTTTTGGGTTTTTTTTGTTTGTTTTTTTGTTTTTTTCAGCCACAATTCAAAAGCAATGTCTTATTTCACTAAATTATAATCTAGCAAATGTTTGTTTATTATCACTTTTTTCAGTTTCGAGTTATTTGAGTGACTTTTGTGAATTTTGCCTTTTCTTTAATGGAAGGGTATGAATAATTTTGAGAATGACTGTATAAACACACACACACACACACACACACATTGGGAGTTTTAATTTAGAAGTAACTTAGTGTCATATTACTGTTTTAACGACACACTGAATCTCCTCTATAGAGGAGAGGCACTGAATGAAACTTTGAATGAGTTTTGCAATGTCTCCACCACTTCCTGGGTGAAAAACTATGGCACTGAGTATCAGGTTGGAATGTATGTGTGTTCTGGTGCTGAAGATGAAATGCCTTTGTTTAACAGGATTGTCAGTGTAGTTGTTAAAGATGATCATGCTTATCTTCTGACTTGTAAAACCTCAACAGTGTATTTGATGAGCAATTAAATGCATTTTGTATTGAGGAGAAAATGGACATCAGTGTACATTATCCCATACTGTCATTTTGTATGTACGCCATGTTGAAATGTTCCATA
>NW_007577943.1:285874-293951 GCF_000690725.1 Stegastes partitus | reverse complement strand
TTTAGTTTTTGTACAGATTAATTCTGTCCTTTTTTGCTCCTGTCACATTTTTCCTCTCTGTGGGCTCATTTTTATCTGCAATATGAAGTTCTTTCACCTCTATGGAAACGGCACAACCATGACTATAAGTAGAAGGATTCTTTCTTCTTTTTTTTTTTTAAGTCTCCTGTGCATTATTTTTCTTTTATTTTCATACTTCAGTAAACACAGCCTGCACTTCAGCCTAGTTAAGCCATAGAGTCCCTGAATTTTTGTCACATTTTCAGTCACTAATGGCTTCCTGTTTGCACTGAGGAGCACAGAATTTGATGCATGCATATATATAATTATATGTATGTAAATGTATATATAACATTATAATAAAGGGATTTTTATGGAATATAATCATTTTAAGCTCAGATTTTGTTAATTTTTTCGACACAACAGCACATCACAATGAGTAGTTCTTTTTTAATTTATTTGGACGGGACAGTGTGTATTAATGAACGTACAATCACAGGTTGCAGTAAATATACCGGATTTAGCACAAGACTAATTTCCATCCGGATGTTCTTTTGTTTCTACAGCTTCTGGCTTTGATAAGTGGTGTCATTTCTTTAGTACACTTTTCTAACCTGCTACATGAAATCTTATTTATGGAGCTTTAGACATACAAGTTGTACTTTTGGATGAATCCAGGATCAGCATTCCTGTTAACATCCATAGCCCTAATGACAACTGGGAAAGTGGATGTAAGAACGAAGATAAACCCAATATAGTGCTGCATTTAATGTCCAGTTCGAAAGCAAAACAACCACCGCTGAGTTATTGCGTTTTGCTTTAATGGCATATTCAATAGGATATATGGAGGAAAATGGAAAAGACAGACTGAATTGTCAACTGTCCACAGACAAACAATTGGACCTGACAGCTGTACCCAGATGATCTCATCTTTTGTCTGTGTCGGTCTGGCATGCAAACCACCTCAGAAAACCACCACGCTTTCTTTTCATTTATAGTCCACGTATTCAGTGTCTGAATGAGTCGACTATCTGCCGCGAGGGCACGCAGGCGGAGAACTGCTGACAATTTCAGCTCCTTCCTCGATCTCCCAGAGCTATTCTGACATCAGAAATCACTTGCTACAGTTGCCATGCAAATGGTGCTGGGCTCCCATGATTGTGCCACAGGCTGGGTTTCTGATAACTCTTGAGATGAGCTTCGTTCTGTTTTTAGGGAGCAGATAATTGGTATTATGATAAGAGGGTTTTCAGGCCGCTGCAGGAGATGTTGAATCACAGGCTGCCAGTGGAAGACTTGTACATTAAGCTCCTTGAATCTTAATAGAGTTCAGGGGAAAATCTTATCTTCACTTGGAATTTTTCTTAGTTTTATTCATTCTTTTGTAGTGTTTTGATGTGCCGCTGTGTTGGATCCATCTGTTGCCAGAGAGACTCTTAGCTATGCTTGCGGCTCAGTGAGGCACAGCGGCGCTTTGAGCAGCGAAGACCTCCTTTCTGTCTCTTTTCAACCCGATAAAATACAGTTTACAACATTGACATGTCACAAAACATTTTGATGGCTTGTTCGGTGGTAGGTTGAAAAAGTGGCATCGCTGGTGAATGTGACGGTATTGCTGCACTGGTTGGGGAAATGTGCTCCACACTAAGATGGGATTTCAATGGATTTATTGTTTCATATAAAATCTCATGAATATGGAGCTGTATAGGTTGTGTGGTGCCAACAAGAAGCTTCTAGGACATCATAATGGTAGCAGTTGTATACATCAAAAGGCAGCTTTCCAATGTGGGAACTCTGCACAGATGCAAGGTGAGGTGAACAAGAACGGCTCCATAGTCGACCCGTTAAGCCTTTCTGTTGTGTAAGATCCAATAGCTCTGACTGCAACGTCAAATCTAACTGTGCCAAAGTGACAAATATTTACTGGCTGCAACTTCAGACGACTGCACTATGAAGCAGGTTTAATATACACCGGCTTTGTGCTAGCTGGCTTAACAAAATCTAGCAGGACTGCCTACTTCAGCCCAGAGGAAGAGGTTCCTAAAACGGAGAGATTTAACAATTATTTTAAAATGTGTTACGGTAAAAAGCAGTTATTTTGTAAATCATGCAAGAAAAGAATGCCGGTAGAAAACAGTTAATGGTGTAAATCCATCCATCCATTATCTATACACCACTTAATCCTCACTAGGGTCATGGGGGGCTGGAGTCTATCCCAGCTGACTTAGGGTGAAGGCAGGGGACACCCTGGACAGGTCACCAGTCTGTCACAGGGCTACACTTAGAGACAGACAACCAAGCACACTCACATTCACACCTACGGACAATTTAGAGTCACCAATTAACCTCTTCGTGTTTTTGGACTGTGTGGGAGGAAGCTGGAGAACCCGGAGAGAACCCACGCTGCACGGGGAGAACATGGAGACTCCTAATGGTGTAAATGAATACATTTATTTTACTAAGTACATTTAGATCTGAAACTGTTCCATAATGAGAGATATGTGGAAACAGACTAATCTATCTTCTAGTCTGTATTATTAAAGCTGCAGTACCAGCAGTGTAAAACTGACTTGGCAGTAAATTAGGACCAAACATAAACATTTTTGTGCCTTTTCTGCAGCACTAACTACAGATATAAAGTCGTCCCTCACCTGAGCATCTGTATCACTCATAGAGAATTTCATCAGAATTGCTGAAAGGGAGGCACCACTGCTGATTTATATCCCAAACTCTGAACATAACCTCCTCCAGAGCCGGTTAGCCGTGCAGCATCTGCTACCATGGTGATCTAGCCAGTTTCAAACAGAGCCACCTCGAAAACTTTGACTTTAGGCTCAACATACCTCACTAACCCGCTAATCTCACAAAGTTCTATAAGCAGCCCAGAATCAAAACAATAAAGGGTTTGTTATGTTATTGCAATGTAGTTTAACGCCAATTTTACTTTTCCAAAATAATCTCGTATTCAATGTCCTATATTTAAAGCAGTGAGTATTTTATGATAATGTTTTAATTATTCAGGTGTTTTCTTTAATTCTAGCCAAAAACTATGATTCTGTTAAGTTCACATAAGAAGTTATGAAGTGGTCATCAGATGTCTAAAAAAAACAGGAGTAGATACTGAAAGCCCTAAAACAGCTGCTGCAGAAAAAGGTAAAGGACACAATGTTCTGTTTAACCTCTTAACATCCATCCCACTTGTTTCACTGAAAAAGAGGAAGCATGGAAGCATTATGGTAAAAAAATACTGTGCTGCACACAGTGATTCAACAAATATGTGTCCCTGTATACGACAGAGGAAGAAACTACCATTTTCCTGTGTATGCACTCTTATTACAAAGTGTCTCTTATAATGGTTTACACCATTTGAATCATGAGGCTTTGTGGTTTTTTAATGATGTATAGTTTGTCAGATTAGATTCAGAATGAGATGAAGATCAATCTATTGAATCCACGTGATATATTAAGGATGCATGATAATATCCTCATAATTACCTTTATCAACGAATAAAGGCTTTAAAGTTAAATCAAAGGATCCTCCCAAAAAGGGAGATAACGCCTGTCAGGCTAAAAGTTTTACAGATTTGTTTGAATATTTTACATAATAATAAATATGGCGTGTTTTACATCCAAGTTGAGTTTCAGTTCGATTGCATTTACATAGTAACAATTTACAACATAAGTGATCTCAAGGCAAATTATAATATATTATATTACAGAGAGAAATCCAACAACTTCAACAGTTTCCTTTGAGAAAGCATGTGGTGATAGTGGGAAGAAAAGAAACGTTTGACAGAACCAGGCTCAGGAAGAGCCGCCATCTGCCTCGACCAGCTGGGGTCATTCTCTTACTTTACCCAGTAAATGTGCACATTTGAAAATCATTGTATTTATGTCTGCTCCTGTTAGTGTTCTATCATGATAAAAGCTGGAACAATAAAATGTTAATTCCACTACTGTAGTCACCTGAAATAAGTGCATACATCAGTATCAGCAATCAGCTAAAATGAGTTTGAACATATCAGATATCAGTCAAAATCCCGAATCATGCCTTTCTAATTCCCAGTGACAGTGTGGAGAGCACATGCATGATAAACACTAAAGACAGTTAAGCCACATCAAGAGCACAAATTAATAATTAGTGTGCGTTGTCGGATGGACTTTGGTACTTTTTCGTGTCACATATTAACAGGCCAGCATTTTGCAGGTCATAAGTCACAATGCTGACCTGATAAGGGCGCTACAGGAAAAGTCTGGCTATTATTAAAGGGAGCAGGGTCCATCCTCTGGGGACCATGAATGAAGCTCTGTATCCAAATTCATTGCAATCCGTACAATAGCTGTTAAGATATACCAACAGAGACATGCCTTTATAAGTCAAGTAACATGTTCTTATTATTGCAGCACTTGTTACCTCAGAAAAAAAACAGGGTGAAGAAAGGAGGGAACAGAGTGAAAACACATCCATCATTAGATCCCAATAAATGCAGCTCAGAGGAGACGGAGGGGGGGGGATGTTTTTCTAGCAGCAAGTGTTGGTATTAAAATCTGGCAGACATGAATGCAGCACAGTGAGATATTCGCAGAGCACAGAGCACAGCTAGTGCTGCTTCCCACTGCCACAGTGATTGCGTTGAGGTTCTTGGAGAGCTCTGGGGAATCTGGGAAGCCGCCATCAAACCAGAACTGTGTCAGAGGAGAGCTGGAGTAATAAATTGTTAAGATTATTACAGGGAGTTCCTCCAGAGTGCACATAACAGCTTCGGTTTAGCGGCCTTCGTGGGGAAGACGAGGTGAGGGGGTTGGACACAGCCCACTTTACATGCAGGTCTGTCTTTCATCCTATATGTCAACCTGAAAAAGTGTGTGTTTCTGAGTGTGTAATGACATCAGTGTGTGTTTGAGAGCCACTGCACATGGAGCTATAACCGGATTTGACAAGACCTTCCCTGTATGCAGAGTGCAAGACTCTGCATCTTTCATGACTCTCATGATGAATTTCCTTTTCAAGGTTGCACTTTATGGTAATACAGTACATATAGTAGAGTAATGCATTGTTGCTTCAAGAAAATGGTGGCCTCGCATTGTGTCAAGTAGAGGATTTGCTGCTTCTCTCTGAGTGTAGTTTGAGCTTTGAACAGCTGATCAGACAGAGCAGGACAGTCAGGAGAGTAATTTTGGACTTTGAGACGGAAATGTTGCTGACAGTTTATCGAAGTGATTAATCAGCAGTAAGGAGAATAATGGTTGGTAAAGTGACAATGAGGCAATGAAGGTCAAACTCCAGCTATTTTACACATCAACGCCTATTTACAGGTCCTGAAGAGCACTATGGTGAAAGTGGAAAATACTGAATAAACCTTTTTTTTTCCACGTGAAATCTGACCCAGTGTTTGGTCTGGAGTGCAAGTTGGAAGTTAGAAATGCTGAGTTTGTCAGACATCTGTAGTCGTTCCTCATCTCAAGGTACATTACCCGCTGCTAGCATTATATCATAGACTATACACAAACAGTATATACGTAATAGTCTATGCATTGTACATAATCAAGTCGTGGTGTAGGTAGTGTGGGCAGCGGGTTTTGGTGAATGTGTGGAATTAAAAACATGTCTACTTCTTCTGAGCTCATTTTAAGTAGTTTTTCAAGTGTCCACTGTGAGTCTGACAGTGTTACAGACGTATAGACTCTGAACACTGTGCAATTTTAGTTGCAGAAAGTATACCATGAAAAAACACGTGCTAAATTCTGGAGATGGACTTTAAAGTTCCTCTTTAGTCATTGATTTAACCACTAAAAACTCATCTTTGTGCACCAAACCTACATATTTAGTTGTTGTTTTTTTCATGAAAAGAATTCCTTCCTGCCTTCAAATCACCTAGATGTAATGCTACACCATTGACACCCTTCAGAATGAACAAATCTACGTAGTCCCTGCCTCTCTCTTCACTCACCACTCTGCTCGAGCACACCAGCTCACTAATACCTCAAACTACTGTATGCTACACAATGGCATGTTGTGATATTGGACTCATTCAGCCACACATGCTGGAACCAGAAACCGATTCTGAAGTAGACCAATGGTACAGAAGGTCCCTCCCTGTAAGCTAACGGGATTGGTTCCTTTGATTTGTGACATATTAAACCCTGGAAGTCCAGACCCTTGTTTTTGTCATCAGAACACTGTAGTTTCAGAGTGGATATGCTCAACCATGGCACTGACTGCTTATTTCACTCATGATACAGCATGTCTTCTAGCATATAAAAACACCATATGGACATCTTCACAAGGTTAAACTAAAACTTGATTTTCACTAGAGAGACTGTTTAGCAGCTGCTGGCATCCCACACAACAGCCTCTCCATTCAAACACTCATTTAGATTCTCCACAAGTCCACTCACCAGGTCCTTGGACGTGCCCAGTCTCTTCAGCCCATCCAGGGGCAGGAGGTCAGCCGAGTCCTTGTGTGTGAACTGGGTAGCCTGCTTCAGACGCCTCTGCTGGTGCAGGATGGCTTTATCCCGGATGGCTAGTTCACCTTTCTTCGCCTCACTCATGGTCTCGGACTGTAAAACAGTCTCTTCTGATGCTGTGCACAGAAGCACGGAGACTGTCGCCTCACAGCAGCAGCAGCACTGGGAGACAGAGTGGACGTCCGTGTGCAGAAGGAATAGAAAACCTCCAAAAACAGGCTCTTTAGCTCCTTTACAAGGTCCTCAGCAACGGAATAAACCTGCAAATGTTGCCTCTTCCTGCCTGTTCTGTCCTCTCTGAAATGCTGCTGTCCTTCCCTCTGGGCTTGTTCTGCGCTCTCTCTCTCTCTCTCTCTCTCTGTAGTCCTTGGCATGTATTTGTCTCAGCAGCTTTAGGAGCTATTGTCCTGTCCAGGATGCTGCTCTTATGTAGACATGCATCTTCCTCGCAATGTCAAGATCTGCTCAGTGTGTTACAGAGGCTGTGGGGAAGGTGTGACTGAGCTGAGTGAGTGTGTTTCCTCCCCTCCCCTCAGTGGCGTCTGTCCTTGGATCTCTCTCTCTCTCTCTCTCGCTCTCTCTCTCTCTCTTTCTCTGTTACATCTCTGCTTTCAGTTGTGTTTTCTCTCTCTCTTCTCTTTTCGTCACACACTCGACACAGAAACATGCTCACCTCTGAATACCGAGCACTGTTCACTCAGCACAAAAGAAAGAGTCTTTATTCTGCGTATCAAACCTCAGCACTCCACTGTTAATCTGCTAGCTGCAACATCACACAAAATCAGACATATTCTCTGCATTTTATAGTCCTAAAAGTGACACAACGGCCTGCTTCTAAGCCCGACACTGTTGCCAATATTAGTCCCTTGAGCAGTGATTAGCCTGGCAGCCCTGCTGTGGAGGTGTGAGGGAGATCACTGTGATCTGACCCCACACAGGGGATCAATCTGGACCACTGATGGCAGCAATTGATTTCCTCTGCTCCCCTGTGACAGCCACCGTGAATTAAAGAATCCAATTCCTTCCATCCACATCACCAAAAGCTATAAATACCCCATCCATCTGTGTTCATGACCTCCAGACGGTGACACATTTTTATAGCAGTGATGAGTCGACCCACAGGTGTGGACGGTATCATGACATACAATAAAGTGAGCCCATCTGTCACAGCACTCAGTGGGTGGATTCTTGCACAAGATGCATGTTGCCCTCAAAAGAAGGGGCGCTTTTTTAAAATGCACAATATTTATCAGAAACAGGGAGACCTTGTGAAGGTGAAGTGGAAAATACTGAGTGCCTGCTGAGATGTTTGCTGTTTGAAATGCACGTGCTGCCCCCTGCTGGTCGGCTCATCTGTGTGTTTTTTCTTGGATTTTTCAGCTTCGTCTGCATCTGTATTCAAACTCCGTCAAACGTGTTGTACGTTGAATTCAGATGACATTTTGTGTAATTTTGTGACACAGACAGCTCTGTAGATGTGAAGTCACATTTTGACATCATTAAAATCAGAGATCATCAAAATCCTGCTTTAGAGAGCAAGAGAGATTCCAAACGCAGTCTGAGTGAACCAGAAAAAGATGGAAAAACTTTTTACTTTGGAAGTTTT
>NW_007577943.1:270343-285144 GCF_000690725.1 Stegastes partitus | reverse complement strand
GTAAGAGTGACTGCAAATCAATACAAAGTTGTTCTGAGTGACTTTCTGACTTTCATCCTATGAGGAAACATTTCTATCCTGATGGGTCTCTTCCAGGATGACAAGGTCCCGGAATGGTTTGATGAAAATGATGAGTCAAATGACATGACCTTCACAGTCACAGCTCTCAACCCAGTTTAACACCTACAGGAGGTTCTGGATCGGCAGCTTTGACAGCGCTCTCCACAACTATCATCAAAACACTAAATGAGGGAGGATTTTCTAACAGAATCGTGTTGCATCCCTCCAGTAGAGTCCCAGAGACTTGGAGAATTAACGTAAAGGAACAATGATGCACATGGTGAGTCATTGCCTCACTGAGACACTTAGTGTTTTTTTTTTTTCCTTTAATTTGTCGCCCATCTGCACGTGTGAATAACTCATTGGCTGCTGCTGTTCATTGCATCTATGGGAACCATATTCCTTAAAGAGAGCAACATCTCCTAATGCATGTGTCTCCATCAGGACGGTGATACCTGTTTTGCAAATTAACTCTTCAATTGTTAAAAGTTCCAGTAATACTTGTGTAACATAATATTTGAGACGTAACTACTCAACATAATAATTACTGAGTTGTTTTCTGCTGCTTAAATTTGTTTACAGTTTTCGGGTTTTCTGCTGGAATACTTGTTGACTATCCCCTCAAACTAGAACTCATAAATGCTACAACATTTGTTTAGAAGCTCTAATAGTTGCCAAAGGGGGTGTTACTGAGCTGTGACCAAACATTTGGTTCAGGCCCTTTTGCTTTTTTGTAATTTTGAAACTATAAAAGATTAAAATAAAACAATACACTTTGCTTTAAGTATTAAATAAGTGTGCTATTTTAAACTTTATGCCCTTTGGAAATCAGGTTGTTTATAAGCCTTTTCATCTTCTGCTACAGGAGGCTTGGCTTTATCATTTGTGACGACTTTTCCAGGGAACAAACAGAGTGACCGATAGAGGCACGACATAAAACATGATCCAGGCCATGTGGGCAGATGTTTTGGTGAGATGCGACATTATAGATTATCCATGTTATAAACAACACATGCTTTCAGTTGATTTGGAGATTGTGACTCAACATTAGGCCAAACAAGCACGGTGTGGAGCAATAACACGACATAAATAAATAAATAGATACATTCAAAAGACAGGACATCAAAGACCCCTGAACATCATCTTTATTGTCATGACCTAAATTCCCAAACTGTCAAACAAACAAGTAATGCAGAGAGAAGCTGAAATCCACCAAATCAAACATCAGAATTACTGCGTTTACCCACAACTTTAAGAAATTATTTTAACTTGAGGTTCATTTCTCAAGACTGAACACCCCCATTATTTCACCAAGGAACCGAAAAGTACCTTCATAAAAACAAACTCTGCTTTAGCAGAAAGAAAAAAAAAATCAAACACAGCAGTTTTGGTCAGTTGCTGGCAATGTAACAAAGTCTTGCATTTTGTGCTTTTTTTCCTATTAACTGAGGTTGCAGAAGGCACATGTGCATCGTTCAGTTCATGGAATTGCGCTTTAAGCTTTGCTTAGTGTATCTCTGATAAAATAAGACTGTGCAAGTGTACATACAACACATGAAGCTCCCTCTGAGCCACTTCAAGTCCCAAAACTGTAACTTTCAGGGAACGTCTAATCCCCATAAAACTGGCAGTGTAAAACCAAAGCCATTTTTATGATTATCTGCTATGTATGGTACATGAAGACAAGAAATGTGTTTTGTTTCTGAGATATTTTAAGGTTTGTAGTGAATTATGGATAAACATATACGCCAATGCCATATTTGGAGTGTAAACATCAGGAATATTATGGCCCATAGATTTGAAAGCATGCTATTATGTCGCCCTCATTAGTGCCTCTCATGTGTTAACTTCACCCATGAAGCCATTTAAAAACTGTCACTGCTCTTCTGAAAGTACAGTGTTTCCTCTACATCCACCTTCACAGCAGAGTCCTGCACTGGGTTTACACCGCCACGGCTGTCTGGAGAGTCTTCCCCTGCTGCTGAAAAACATCCTAGAGGAAACACTGAGCATTAGAGAACCCTAAAAGACTACTTTAGAAGGTCCCGTGTATAGTTTAAGGGAATCTTTTGGAAGAAATGGAATCACTGTTATCATCTGCTGCCACACTGGTGCTGCTGATTTACTAATACTCTTAATAACTGCTGTAATCAGTAATTTAGTCAGTCATATTACAAACTGAGTACACTTGACAATTATCCTATGTTGCTATTGTTATTTTAAGTCACAGACATTGCTACGGTATGGCAACACTATTTTGGTTAATCATGGCTCGCTTTAACAATTATTTGCTGACAACAGGTGATTAAGCGTCACACAACACTTTGTCATGGTGTCCCGACAATGCTCTGTTTGCCAACACAGCGCTGCCTGCCTCCTCTGCTCGCTACAGTATTACACAGTAAGAGGCTCCACCAGGCACTACAGCTAATCTACAATATCTGAACTGTGCATTATCTAAGAAAATGTTATCAAACTGTGACTCCGTCGATAGATCCTAAATTTTAAACGACACGGATGAGATTGGGAAATTGTTTTGCTTTCATGAGCCCTTATATCTAAAGATGGAGTGGGTCCTCGAACACCGAGTCTGCCATTTTGCACTGCTACTGCATCAGTTCTCCTACATGTTCAGAAGGAGAAGATGAGGCAAGGGATTGGTTTCAATCTGCAACCTTAATGCTAGACGTCACTAAATCCTACAAACTGCACCTCTAACCATCTGGATGAAAAAATATTCAGTCTGCTGCAACGTTAAAAAAGTTTTTTTCCAATTAACTTCCCCAAATGTCAAATCAATAAACCAACAAAGATGGCAGCCGTACGGGAAATACGTTTTTAAAAAAATGTACATCTTAAAACAGACAATATATCTTCATCCAGATGGTAAAAGAGGATTCTGGAATGACAGCAAGTGATCTGGGTTTTATCAACAGGTGATTATTGTTCAGAGAAACAGATGGTTACCGCTGCAGCTTCAATGTGACTTTCATGTTAACACAAGTGAGGCACAAACCGGGCCTAGCAGTTGTGATGCTGTCGACCTACGGGCCTTGGTGCTTCATCGCTTTCATACTCATCATTATAGTTTTCGTATTTGCATCCACAGCAGTATGTACAATGTAGTGCGTTTGTTTTGAGGCACAGAGGTCACGAGGCATTCAACCTGGCAACCACACACTGTTCCCACTAATGCCACAGAGCCTATTCAGTGCAACAATAAACAAGCCACACACACTGGCCTGTTAAAGCAGCCTGGGCTCCACCACCTGTTCAAGTCCCTCCCTCCTGCCCTGTCAATCAGAGCACGTTGGGGAGGTAAAGCGAACACAGCAGCATGTTCTGTCCCAGAGCCGGAAAGCGCCTGAATGCCTCCCAGGCGTCTGAGAAAATGTTGTATTTGAGAAAGACGCGGTGCTCGAGGCTCGTGGGCAGGCTGACGTCTCGGCTCATGATGTAGATGCCGTCGTTGTGCAGCGTGCACGTCAGGTTCAGGCCCGACTTTGACGTGTTCTCCTTCAGCTGGATCCACTCCCCCGTAGTGACGTTGTAGGACTGTACCGTCAGAACGTCCTCTGTCTGGCTGGGACGTCTCTGCCGCCGGCCCGCCTCCAGCTCGTGGGTGTAGCCGCCCACCAGGTAGATGGTGTCCTCCACCGAGAGCATCTGCTGCTTGCGGATGTGGGCCGAGCAGGACCGAAAGACCGTCCAGTTGTCAGAGGTGGGGCAGTAGCGGAGAACATTTGTGTTCCGGTCTGTCGGACATGCAGAAAACACATTGAACTCAAAAAGGAAACATTAAAAGGACTAATTTTATGACTTAATTTGGGCTCCATATAACCATTACTGTTACTGAAGAATTTGCACATTATTAAAATGTGAGAAAACAGTGGAAACTTCCACAATCATGAGATGTATTCAAGATGTTTACTGAATTTAAACAACACTCAAAAACCCAAATATATTTAGTTTGCCACCATATGTACCAAACAAAATGATAGATTCCTTGCATTTGAGAAAGAGGAACCAGTAAATGTTTACATTCTTTGCCCAGAAAGTGATTAAAACAATGATTAAAATATTAACGTTGCAGACTAACTATGTGTTAATTAACTAATTGATTTATTGACTAATTCTATTAGCTCTACTGTTAACGACATGTAAAATATGGAAGCAATGGCCACTGCATATGCTGTGTGCACCCACCAAAGCAAAAGCCATTATAAGTGAAGTTATATATAGATACTATAGGACAGCGTGTCCTGGTTCTGAACATAACAGACAAATATGTGGACTGACTGGTGTAGTGACGAATACCCATTAAAAATAAAGAGTTACAGGATTATAAAAGGACGAGACACTCTCTCAGTTCTGGAGTGAGACAGCTTCTGTGTTCAAATGTGTTACTAAATAGAATTTCAAAGTCAGTAAAACAAGATTTAAATGTCAGTTCTGCTTTTTGTTAACTTTATGTAAATGTTTGTTGTCTTTGGGAAATTCCGCATGTTTTTTTTTGTTTTTTTAATTTCATTTAGAGCACAAGTTTGCAGCCTTTTTGTCTTGTAACACCCTAAAATCAGAGATTCACAGCTCTGTGGAGCCTCGTGTTCCTTTAGCTTTCAGCAGTGAAGACTTTATGACCTTCTTCATTGATAAAGTTTTGAATATTACACAAAAAATGATTAAGATGTCTTTAGGTGCAGCAGCTCTGGATGCATCCATAGGACCAGATTTATACTTGGACTGCTTCTCTGCTGTAAATCTCTCAGAGCTCACATTGATAGTAAATCCTTCTAAACCAACGACATGTCTGTTAGACCCAATCCCAACTAGACTGTTCAAGGAAACCTTTCCCCTAACTAGTACTGCAGTATTAAATATTATCAACTTCTCTATATTAACAGGCTATGTACTGCAGGCTTTTGAAGTAGCCTATAAACATATAAAACTCTCAATGACCAGCTCCATTTTACCTTAAAGACCTTATCGTACCGTATCATCCTAACAGAGTTCTTCGCTCTCAGACTGCAGGTCTGCTTGTGGTTCCCAGAGTTTCCAGCAGTAGAATGGGAGGCAGAGCCTTCAGTTATCAGCTCCTCTCTTATGGAATCAGCTCCCAGTTTGGGTCTGTGCGGCAGACACCCTCTCTTCTTTTAAGGTTAGGCTTAAAACTTTCCTCTTTATGAAAAGCTTATAGTTAGGGGTGCTCAGGATCACCTGAACTGTCCCTTGGTTATGCTGCTATAGCTTTAGACTGCCGGGGGATTCCCATGATGTACTGAGCTCCTCTTTCTTCCTTCCATACAGTTATACATCACCATTACATGTCACTAACTCTGTGTTTCCCACGAGGTCCTGTGCTTGTTCTCTCTGCAGACGTCTCTGACCTCCAGCCGCTGGCCTCACTGACCCCTAAAATACTTATATTCACATTTATTGCTCCGTTCTATTGCTTGCTCTCTATCTGCTATCCTGTTTTCCCCACACCCCCCATCCCCATTCTCACCCAACCGGTCGAGGCAGATGGTCGCCTTTACTAAGCCTGGTTCTGTCTGAGTTGAATCAAAATGAAGTAATGTCTCTTTGTGACATTCGGTTACATTCCTCGGTATGGATAAAAGAGTGAGTTCTTCTCTTTGCATTGTTTCAACTGAAAGTTTTCCCTGACCTCAAAAAAAACAAACAAGGAAAAGTCAGAAACTCACATACTTCTGCACACAAACAAAAACAATGACGGCGTTTGAGCTGCCAGTTGTGGTTTGGTAACCCGCTTGTGTTTGCTCGGAAGTGACTCGACAAAATAGTTTAGCAGACCATAGCCAGGAGCAGTCACCTGGATGAGATACAGTGAAGTGCAGGAAAAGAGAACAAGACACTCATCGAGGTCACCATATATTCTCAGTGCTGCTGTTGGTTAGGTAACACAGTGGCATCAAAGCACAGATAACTCATTCTAAAGACAGCATTTGTCCTCAGGCAATGACACTTCCGACTGTTTGCAGGGTGCAGGGGAAAGTGGCCATTATTGTTTCCAACTGAGCCAAATTATTTGGGGAAAATATTATTATATATTATTCAGCTCTAGTTTTTAAGTATACTTATTTACAGCTTTGTAAACAATATTAATGATATTAATTATTATTGGAAGCTGGTTAAGCAGTAAGTCTCACACTGTATCCCTCTTTGTTCAGGATAAAGACGGCTGTCCTCTCATCATCTCACAATTTTCTTCTTTTAAGCATTGTTGAGTGATAATTTACTTTGGATTATATGTTGACTTTACAGCCTATGGACAAACTAATGGTAAATAATGTTTTCAGGGATCTCGTGTGAATTTAGAAATGTTTACAGTTTCAATCCGTCATATTTTTAAACATCATTTATTGCATGTATTGATTTATCATAAGACTGTTTTCATGTATTTCAGAAGATGCTGTAATTATTTAACCACTACGATATAATTCTAACTAAATTATCAGTGTTGAAGGCCTGTCGTGTAGAATTTGCAAATAAAAAAAACACAGGTAGTCTAATAATTATTTTCAAAGCTGTATATTGTTTGTAATTGTGTATATGTGGTTGTTTATAATCTATATATGTTGCTGTTTATTGTGTAGTTGTGTACTGGTGAAATGTTAACTTCCTTGAATCCAATCATGGAGCTCCTGTAAACTCACCTCTTGCAGTGTATCCACCCATGACATAGATCACACCCTGACACTCACAGGCTGAGAACTCAGCCAGCGGGTCGGGCATCGAGGACACACAGGTCCACCAGTCCTGCTCCGGGCTGTAACACTCCACCGTGCCCAGACACTGGCCTCCTACAGCGTACAGCTTCCCTTGTACCGCCAGCAGCTTGAAGTTGGACCTGCATGAGAGGACACAGTGAGCCAAACATGACAACAACAAACCACTGACACTCAGCTGACCTGTGAGATGAAAACAGTCTCTTTTGTGTCACCTCTTCTGGTTGAGCGGAGCCACCTGGTTCCACTCGTTCCTGCAGGGGTTGTAGCAGTGCACAGCGGAGATCTCCTGACTCGTCATCCTGTACCCACCGACTATGAACAGGTAGTTATCGAGGACAGCTGATCCATACCCTCTGACGTTGATCATATCTGGAGGCAGGTTGTTTGCGAGGGGCTTCCAGCGTTGCTCCACCTCTCCATACCTCAGCATGGACCAGGGCTCGTCCTGATCGGGGACATCCAGGGACAGGCAGGTGAAGTCTCCGATGGCCACCAGGGTGGCAGTGCCTTTCATGCGCATCTCCCTGACTTGGTCTCTGACAGCTGAGGGCAGGCTGCTGAAGTCAGGTCGCCTCAGCATGGGGTGGAAGTAGCAGCTCATGTACTTGAGACAAGCATTA
This sequence comes from Stegastes partitus, assembly GCF_000690725.1. Lineage (NCBI taxonomy): Eukaryota > Metazoa > Chordata > Actinopteri > Pomacentridae > Stegastes > Stegastes partitus. Next base: position 277,712 of record NW_007577943.1, on the reverse strand, counting down.
CGCAGATCATGAGTCCCGTACACCTCAGACAGGCTGTACAGCTCCACGCAGTTGTCCAGCCGGATCTCCGAGGTGAGGAGCTTGAGGATGGAGGTGACCTGTAAGAAGGAAGCGGTCTCGATCAGGTCCTCCAGAGTCTCGTTGACTACCTGGACTTTGGAGGTGTTGATGAACTCCAGGACCAGCTCCAGACCGGGGACGCTGAGCCCCTGCAGCTGCACCGAGTCCTCCGTGGACTCCCTCATCCCGGAGCTGTACAGAGCGCGGAAGTAGTCGCTCTTCTCTATCAGCTTCTTCTTATTCACCTCGTAGATCTTGTCATCCATGACGATGGCAATAATCTGGTCAGATGACATGGTGAGGCCAGCAGTGTTTTTGTATTTCAGGCTGAGTTTTGTTTTTGCTTGCCCTTTGTCAGCCTGCTGAGCGAGTCACCGTTTACATTTCACCGGCGAGGGAGCTCCGTGGCCGGTCTATATATGGTAATGTTCAGCCCATAGATCGCCATGGAGCGGCTTTCTCCAGCCGGGGAAGCTAACCAGCGGCTAGCTACAGGACAGCTGCAGCGGCTACTGGATAAACTAGCCGAAAGAGCCTTTTCCTCGGGTTAACATTCCTCGACAGTCCGATAAGACGCAGCTCCGCTTAGTAAAGACCTTCTCTAAACGGTGCGGGTTGTTTCTGACAGTGGCAGTAACATTTCCCATGGCATTTTATTGGCGTTTTGCGGGTCGAAGCCGAGCTGTCAAACGTTAACTGTTTTGATTCTGCATCAAACGTCATGGCCCGGTTTCTTCTTCGTGGGTGTTTTTATGTGGCGCTGCTGTGAGCTGCTGCCCCTGCTGGCCGATGTTCGAACAGCGCCTCATCATTAAATAACATACATCTGTGTAGATTCTGGTAATCTGAAGAGCCTCAGGAAAAAGCAACTGGACTTCTCTTTATGGTTCTTCAATATATTTCACCACTTATCCAAGAGGCTTCTTCATTAATTTTACTGACTGATGGGGAGTTGTAGATATTTAGTGTCACCCTTAAAAAAAACCCTGATCGCCAGCCTCAAGGTGTTAATTGTGGGGGAGATCTCAAGACAACATTCTACGATCATAGATGAAGCAATTTGATAAAATATAGTTCAGCAGACTGTAACCCACATGAAAATGACTACCTAAAAATTCATGAAAATATTTCATATGTTATGCACAAGTTAACAGTTCATTTGAAAAAATTTGTAGGATCTGCAAAGAATTAAATATGTTGAACATTTCATTCATTTACAAATAAATACATAAGGGGATAACATAAGTGTTCAATACATTAACAAGATAATATGAGTTTTCTTTTGCACTGTGCAATCAGACACAAATGGTCAGACTGAGTCATTTATTATTTTATTATATGTATATTTGAGTCGTTATTATTTGCAACACTTTACAGCAGTTGACAAGCGTTTGGTGGTAATGTTCTGAGGTTCTCAGGATATCATGTCTTCCACACCAGTAAGATCTTTATATCGTTTGTGACCGGGAAGACCACTTCTAATAGTGATGTTGGGATTGAGCTTAAAGTTGTGCACAACTAAAAAGCTGCAGCAAAAACTTTATTCTGGTCAGATTCTATTTTATTTTTTAGGGGAAATTGAATTGAAATAAATGTATTCATTTTTTTGTAAATGTATTTGCTTTTGGAAACACTGAAATAGTAATTTGGTACAACAAAATAATTAATCTGTCTGTGTATTATTCTCTGTGTGAAGTCACTCATTTTCTGCGGCCTAGGACTAATTAGTTGCTCTATGTAAATACATAGTCTCCACCTTCGAACCAGGACATCACTAACTAACTGTGATGATCCCAGACCTTGAGATTTATTTTTGCAGTTTTGTATACTATAATTGGAGCAGTCCCCTGGATGGCACACAGGATGCTGAGTGCAGGAAAAGAGAGACACTCATCCAGGCCACCATATATATTCACTTAATGATAAGACTCTTCAGCTGTTTACATGGTGTTGGGAAAGGATTTTTAACTGGGATTTTTTGGGGCAGATATTTGGTTTAATTTCTCCATGACAATCATTACTGTCTGCGATCAAAACTGCTGAAGTGTACCACATGATTTCATATTTCATAGAGCCATCACTTTGCAGTTGCCAGTCGAACATGTAACGGCAGTGAGAGTGGAAATATATCTACTGCTGTTCTACATTTAATGGCAAAATCTGACAGGTGACAAATTGTGATTAACCAAAGGCAGTGGTGTACATCATTCAAGAAAAAAACAAAAACAAAGAGCAGGTCAGTGCAATATAATACAATGCCTCCCTCTAGTGGTCAAATATAAGTACAAACAAGTGAAACAACAAATACAGGCATATTTTTCATTTTTAGACATCACTTTGTAGGCTGGAAAAACAGAGCAAACTATTAACTTACCTATTTTACACATTTAATTCATTTTCTTAGTGGAATAGCTGTGTAGCACTAAACTTTTAAACTGGTGTTATGTCAAAGTACATGTATATTTAAAGGCTGAAGAGTTTACCTTCAAGCATCTCTTCCAATAAGAGTTTGAATTCAGTGAGTATAATAGGTAAGGTGATAGTTCACTCTGTTTGTTGTCTAAAAAGGTATTTCAGCTTTAGAGGAGGAAAATTATACGTAAAAATACAAATAAAATATACAAAAAATTTCAAGTTTGAACAGTCGGAGCAAAACCACTTTATAACTTCTTAACTTTTATACATGAGGTAGCAGGTAAAAAGATTAACACTAAAAGATCAAACACATAAAATCTCACAGTTAATGTAATAACATCGTATGCAAATGAACACACACAACAGTAAAAATACAGAACATTAGAACACAGGCAAATACAAGCATAGTCTGTTACTGTGTTACACGTGTTTGGAGCTGTTTCACCTGTGCTTCAAGGCTAGTCCCTCTGTCACTGTGGTCAGAGAGACTGATTTCCATTTCTGTTATTCGGTGACCAAAGTCTTCCACCGTGATTCGAACCGCATTTGAAGTTGCATGGATTGGGGAGATATGGGACAGAGTGGAGAAATGGAGTTGAACTTGGTTCTCATGTAGCTTGCCTTATCCAAGTTGTCACATGCCCTTAGAATTGACTTTTGCCGCTATGTTCTATCCCAGAAGGTAAGGGTACCCACGCTGCATGACTTCTCAGATTGGTAGGAATTTGAAGTCCAGGTGCATGAAAGTGAAGCAGAAATGACTGGTGTAATCGAGAGATCGGCAGAGAAAGCGCTACCAAGATAAACCTACAAACTCAAAGTCGTCTACTGTCCTACTAAACACCGGTCCTCCATCTGTAGTTGCTCCACATCTAGTTATTCCCAGTCCCACAGAGCCTGGCACTATCCATGAGAAAAACAAAACATACTGTCCTTACTGCAGCAATAACCAACACTACCTGAATCAGTGCATTAATCAGTAACCTCACCAAAGAGCACAAGGAAGCATGGATCCATAGCAACAGGAAATGCTGGAGATGTGGTAGAAACCACCAAGCTGCACAGTGTACGCTGAAAGTGCTAAATGCAAAGCATGCAGTCGAAGACATGTGGAAGCTCTCCATGATCTAAAGAAGATGCTAGCCCTTCTAGCTCATCAGGTGAAGTCCTGTATGTCGACAGACCAACTGCTTCCAGATAGTCCTCCTGCTAGACTGCAGGTAGTCAAACCTCCTTTCTTTTCTTGTGGAGTAGATTGTTTTGGCCCATTTCTGGTAAAAAAAAAAAAAAAAAAAATTAGAAGAAGAAATGAGAAAAGATGGGGTGTTCTTTTTTTCTTAATGCACTCCTTTTCCTTTCCCTCTGCCTTGGAATATTAATTTGGTGATTTGTGGGTCAAAAGAAATTACGATTTTTTTTTAAGTTAAAAGCCATTACTGTTAACACACCTGCTTTAAAGTAGAATCTGAGCATTTAAATGTAATTGAAAGGACACTCACACATAACAAATAACATCTAAAACACTCCTACTTTTCACCCAAATTTGTAGTTCGATGATTTTGACTTGCAAATGCAGTCAAGTCATACACGGCACTTCTCAAATTTCTTGTATGATCTCACACTGGTTCAGTTTACAGAAAGACCTCCAGCATTCTTTGGTTTTTACACTCCCAAATAAACATGAAACTCGTGAAGGACATAACACTCTCAATTAAACTAATGAGTGTCACATGCAGAACATGCAGTGCTCTTTGTAGGAACATGCAGTCGGTTGTAGGTCTCATCACACAGTGCAGAGTTTGTAACGATCCAAAAACTGATGTGATGCAGTCTTGTGTTTGCAGATCTGTTTTTGTGTTCAGCAGTCTGTTCCCATTTTAAATTTGATTAGGTTTTAATCTCAGTGACCCATAGCTGAGGGGAGATTATAGAGGACAGCTTCAAAAATGTTGCAGATGCATTATTATATCCTCATGCTGTTCATTTTTTTCACTCCTATTGTCTTCCTCATTTTGTTGCGTACGGTCATTGTTGTCTGGTTTGGCATCGCTCAGAATCAGAAAATCTTCTCTAATGTTGAACACTGAAATCAGCGGATACCAAAGGATTCTACAGGAAGAATGTGATTGTATGTTTGGATGTGCAAACAAGCCTTTATATATATTGAAAACCCCTAATTTGCACACATTTCCAGACTAAAAATGTAAATGTTAATCTAATGTTTTGTTTCATTTATTAGAAGCAAAGGTTTTACAGAGGGGAATTTGGATCTTTGTTTTTAACACTTACTTGTAAATCAGACAATACCATCAACAGCCAGGGGGAAAAAAGGCCTTTTTGGGATGTTTTTAAGAATAAAATGTTGGATAAATCATACTGTGACTAATATATAAGAAACCCTTCTGAAAAACCCTTCAGAAGATTGGCACAAAACTGGACTGTTTGCTGTATTTAAGTGCTGCTATGATTTCTGGCTCAAGGTACAAAAGAAAAGCTAATTTTGAGAAAACAGCCTCTAAAGTTAGTGTTATGAATGAAATCTACACCCACAAAGTGTCATAAAATAAACACCTAAATATGTATTTTGTGTATGCGATGGAATTTCAAAATCAAGCAGTGCATCAAAGAACAATGATTAGAGGTTAACTTAAATCAGAAAACCTTCCATATTAGTGTATTTGGAAGCGTTACATGCAATCATAATCATGGATATTAAAGTTTAAAACTGATGTGGTCACCAGATCAATATGTGGATGTTTGTTTAACGTGATGCAACATTATTTGAAGCATTATTTCCATTATGATTAACAGCACAACAGACAGTCTTAACTTCACTATAATATCTGACACGTGACCTCACATAGTTACTGCTGGAGGCGCGTTCAGGGTTAAAATCAACTCAGCAGTTCTGTTGTCCATCTTCAGCTGTCAATCAAGATGATGATCGTTATCACACTCATGGCGTCACTGCCAGGAGGTTTTAACAACGAGAGGGACGTCAGGACACCCATAACTAACCACACTGAGACAGGAAGCTCCACCTTCAAAGTAAAAGCATGTAGCTCTCAGTGAACGTCTGGTGTTCGTCTTTTATTAAAATCAGTACATCATTTCTTTTACTGTAAGTGTCTAGATGTCTAATAAAGCAGCTTCTGGAGAATAATAATAATAATAATAATAATAATAATAATAATAATAATAATGATGATGCGCTCTCCTGGCCTGAAGGGACAGTGTTAATGTGAAATGAGGGACCGGATGTGTCCTTGTTAAACCTGCGGTGGTGGTTGGAGGAGGAGGCCGGTGACAGACAGGCGGACAGGCGCGTCAATGACAGGGACACCTCAGCAAAGCTCTCCGCTCGGCCTCTTTCATGTTAGTGGCTGCAGGCAGCGGACCGCCGGCTGCTTGTGATCCGAGCTGAGGATGTGGGAGCCGGTGTGGGCCTCCTGGTTCCCCCGCTGCTTTTTACTCATCATCAGCGCTCACACATCAGCGGTGTCGGTCGTCGGAGACCTGCGGCCGTGCGATAAGGTGAGTGCCTTCACTGTTTACTACTATTATTATGATCATTAATAGCTCCTGATATCAGGATGCTGCTCCACCAAACACAAGTTACGTCAAGATGTTGCGTCTCAACAGATCGAACCAGGATCTTCGTGGTTCTTTCTATAAAATCAATTGTTTACCTATTTTTAATGCGGCAACAAGTCAAAAAAAAAAAATGGCCATGCACGCAAGAATGAACATCCAGATTAGATCCAAAGATCACAATAAAACACTGCGGCTGCAAGTGTTTCCAGCTCCGTAGAGGCTCAGCAGGGTCTGGATCTATGAGATCGTCCTCACGCTGCTGATCGGCTTAAAATGCGCTTCTTGTTGACTATAAACACGCTGCATAACGAGATGACGCCGTCTGCTGGCCTCCATCCCTCCTCTGAGCAGCCTCCAGCCGGGCAGCCCGGCCAGGAATACCCGCTGAGGAGGAGACAGAACCGGACTGCTGCTGTCATCCAACCAAACAGTCTCACATGGCAGGATGGAGCTCTAATTATCAAACGAGCTTTCCTTGAAGATTTTGGTCTTTGTTATATAGAGAGAGTTGCATAGATTACATGTGAGGAGATGAGTGAAATGAACCAAATCGTTGCCATCGGTTGGGATCGAACCCGTGACCTCTGGTGAGGATTTACTGTTACCTGGTACAACAGTCTGCAAGGCTCCGTCCGGTAGCTAAGCTAAACGATTTTAATTCCAAAGTAAAATCCCAATTTAACAGCAATTTATGTAACTTCTAGTGAGATTTGGGGTACACATTCGTTTTGGTGCCAACATTTTTATTAGAAAATTAATAATACTATTATAGCTGTCAATTTAATGTGAAGCTACAGCTAGCAGCCAGTTAGCTTAGCTTAGCACAAAGACTGGAGACAGAGGGAAACAGCTAGCCTAGCTTCCGTCACCTGATAACCTTTAAAATAACTACACAGTCGGTAGTTTATACACTGACTTAAAAAAAATAGTGGCATGCAATATGTTAACTAGTGAGCTTTAGAAGACTTATTGTGGATTTTGCCACCTTCAGAAGAGCAATTTCTTCCTGCTTTCTGTTTTCATGCTAACCCAAGCTAATAGTTCAGTTTGTTGCTTCCAGGTGTTTGTAGGAGTCTTTCCTCTGACTTTATTAAATTTCTACAACATCATAGATCAATGGAATTGAGATGAGCAAAGAGAGAGAGAGTCAATAGCACTGGTAGCTTCACTAATTATTGATAACTTGTCCCCAACATAGAGACAGGATAGCTCAGGATCTAACAGTAAGTCACAGCGGGAACTGTTGTTGACATCAGACAAGTGAGCATTGGATATAGCTGTGAGGAATATTAACAGATAA
>NW_007577943.1:266782-269443 GCF_000690725.1 Stegastes partitus | reverse complement strand
TGAGGATTCATGCTTTGCCATTAATGACCTTTCATTTAAATATCCACTTATTCATTGCTGTCATTCTGCTAAATCAATAAAAACCTGCTCCGCTCTACAACAAAGAGCTGGTAACCCGCCGGGAGCAGTTTGAGTTGTTTATATTAGATTAGGTGAGATTTAGCTTCATCGTCAACGCGTGCAGCGCAACAAAAGACAGCGTAGCATTTAAGCAGAAGGTGTGAGCAGGAGCAAAACTGTTAACGAATGTACAAAATATACAATAGGGAATGATACTAAGAAGGGATGTATACAAAACAAAATAAAGAAAATAGAGAATTATATGTGGCTATGTCAGTAATGTATGGTTAGTATGGTGTGAAGGTGCTAAGAACCAGTGTGCACAGTATGGCTCTGAGTGTGTTATAAACAGTCGGCGGTTATGTAATGCTGAGCATGGTGAGAATTTTTCGCTGTCAGCGTGCCTGTCCAGGGATGACCTAAATGCAGCTGTAGACACAGAGAAATAACAATTTCAGGTGATTGAAGAAGAGTTATTTGAAGTTTTTGGGATTCATTTAAAAAACATGTCATTTTTTCTGTTGTTAAATGAATCCCATGTTTCCCGTTTGGACCCTTAAACCTCCACTTCTACAGTTTCCTGACACAGAGGATGGCTCACTGTGGTGCTGAATTTTATCCCCTGTCCCCTCTCGCTTCCTCCCATCAGTCTCCATGACAACCACCATGAGTCACCCAGGAGACCAGTGAAACACATTAGCCCGTGTCCTTTTTTATCAATCTCACCTTTCTCTCCACCTCCCCTCTGCCAGCACATTACCAGCCCTCTTGTTTGTTCAGCACACAGACAGAGACAACAGGTGAATCAGCTCAGCTTGTCTTTTTCTACATGTTAAATGTTAAATGGTTTCTACGCTGCTGCCAGTCACAAGGCAAATCCACAATTTGTATGTTTGTTTGTGCGCTGGAGGAGGGGGATGCAGCATGAATGGCCGAGTTTGTTTCTGCGGCGAAGTGACAGTCATTTAAAGGAGCTCAGTTTATTTATCCAGCACACACACACGAACGCACGTCCTGCATCTGAAACTGATTGCTGCCATCTGTGACTGATTAATTCCCTTTTAGACACATTGTGGCTCATTTCTGCCTTTGTTTCGGTTTAATTAGCTGTTTCTTGGTGCTTTGCTGCAGCGAGCTTCCTGCACACTCCGCTGATTCGTCTGACCAGTTGAACAGCAGGTTCGGGGGAGGAGATGGAGATGAGCCAGAGTGAGGCTTTGGATTCAGAGAAAGTTGCATCAAAAGTGCAAAGCATGCCCTACTTATGGGTTTTGTTCTACGGCCGCAACAATGGATTATTTTACGATTAAGGAATTAATTAATCAATGTTCTCTCAATAATGAAATAATTGTTCTGCATAGCACGTCAGAAATTGTCAAAGACTCCCATCAGGAGTTAACTTTATGTCAGCTGAGCAGCTTTTTAACCAACCTCATCATTTCAGCTCTGCTTTGTTCCTGTTATTATATATATTACATGTTGTCTAGAACTGATTAAAGCTCCCTAGAATTTAGATAAACACAAGACAAACTCCTTCAACAGAGCGGAGAGTGCAAGACTTTGTATTTTTACAGTTGCAAGAAGTCCACTTCTAAAAGCTAAAGCCTCCTGTCGGATACAATATAGTCTTAAATAGCATTAAAAGTATTTGAGAGGAGAAAAAAATGACATTTTAGGAGAAGCTCTTGTTTCCTGCCTTGCTGAGACGTGATGAGAAGATTGATACTGCTCATATTTGAGCAGTAAAAATGAAGCCATGGAAACTAGCTAGTTAGCTTAGCTTAGCATAAAGTCTGAACAGAGCTAGCCTGGATCTGTGTAAAGGGAAAAATCTCCACTGCACCAAACTGCCATGTTTATAGTTTATTTTCTGCATACTGTATAATAAAGGACTCGCTTAAATTATGTTTAAAAATGTAGTTTTTTCTCAGACATGCTGTTAAATTTACTTCCAATCTTAATTTGTCTTGACTGAACATCTAAAAGCTGCTGACTGGGGTTTCATATTTTCTTTGAGAGTTGTCTGATCGAAAACACAACAAGGAAAAATGTATGGAGAAAGTTTACAAGATGAAATTAATTAAAAAAGGTATCAGACCGAAGAAAAAAGGATTTATTTCACAATGAGATGTCGAAAAAAATACATCAGCAAAAACTTGAAGTGAAGCACTGAACAGGCTCTCAGTCGTCACCTGTCGTTCTAGATCATCGTCATACGTTGCTTTGGGCAGAACGGCTGTCTATATTAATGTTCAGTCAGGTCAGACAATGAGCAGCAGTTCTTGGACAGAAGCAGCCGTACACATGACCTTCTGTCGTGCTCTTAATGGACCTTTAGTGTTCCAGCAGTTGGTTACTGTGGTGATGGGGGTCGGCCACCACTTTGACCCTGGAAACCTCCGTGTTCTCTTTTGTACATCTGCCTTTTGTTTAATGTATTCAAAACCCTATGTTGTGCCTCTCTGGCTACTTGGAGTTGACATCTTTGCCCTTATTGCTGATAGCTGTTCCGACTTTGTGCATCGTGAAAGGAACACCTGCTGATTGCTGGTTAAAAGATTCTGCTCAGTGTTTTCATTTATAGTAAAAACTTTGTTGAAA
>NW_007577943.1:237613-263386 GCF_000690725.1 Stegastes partitus | reverse complement strand
TAGATGTATGCTGTGTGTCTAAAAACCAAACACACCTCCATGAAAATATATGAACACACTTTCATAAATAGTCCCAAAAGTCAGTGGGATTTACAGCTATGAGCCACAACATTAAAACCACTGACAGGTGGAGTGAATGACATTGATCATCTTGTTATAATGCAGTGTCACATGATCAAGTTAAACCAGATTTATACTCCATCTCTTGACAAAGAGATCTTGACAAAGATCTGCACTTGTGGGATTTTTCAAGTATTTTAAGAGAAAGATGTACTTTGGGTGGAAAAACAAATTTAAAACCACAAGATCCTAGAAATTCATGGACAGAAAGTAGTATTTTTGGAGGAAATAAACCTTTAAAATCCCAAGTATTTGTTGTATTTTGGGTAAAATAAGCATTTAAAACCATAAAATTTCTGGACATTTTAGTTGCAATAAACCTTTAAAATTACAAGTACGTAGACAGAAAGCTGTATTTTGGGCGAAATATGCCTTTAAATTCTAAATATTTGAACAGAAAGTAAGATTTCTGGTCAGAAGACGATCCTTCTGACTTTTTTGGGTTTTAAGCAGGAGGTGTCAGAAAAGTTACCACAGGGATAACTGGCTTGTGGCGGCCAAGCGTTCATAGCGACATCGTTTTTTGATCCTTCGATGTCGGCTCTTCCTATCATTGTGAAGCAGAATTCACCAAGCGCTGGATTGTTCACCCACTAATAGGGAACGTGAGCTGGGTTTAGACCGTCATGAGACGGGTTTGTTTTACCCTACTGATGATGTGTTGTTGCAATAGTAATCCTGCCCAGTACGAGAGGACATGCACTTATTAATGTTACATCCAAAACAATTGTAAGTAATGTGAAAAAAGAAGAAGAAAATAAAACCTGTAATGCAGACTCAGCAGTGTGTAATGTGTGTGAATCGTGTCTACTGCTCATCAGGATGGGAGGTCGCAGGAGACCACATTCGCNCTGAAACATCACAAGCAAGTGTTGGATCTAACTGAGGATTCAAGGACCTGTGACCTGTCAGTTACATCCTCAGCATTCCTTGCTTTGTCTATTTTACTTGAAATTAAGAAAATAGTTTGCAAAGTGAGCACCATGCTGTATTGAAGGAGACCTGTAACTAGCCATTGACACAATAAAGTCATTAGGAAGATGTTTACTGAGCTAACCAATCCAGAGAGAAGTAGGCTCATTTTCTCATAGACTTCTATACAGTCAGACTTCCAGAGGAGTTGCCCCCTACTGGCTGTTAGAAAGAATGCAGGTATGGATCACCTTAGTTGGCTTTGCTTTTAGACCTGGAAGCTACGTCTATCTTTTATAGGCCTATACAGTCTATGGAAGAAACAAATAAAATGTAGGTAAACATGAAAAGTTTAATTGCATTTCCAAACAATGACGAGCATGTGCTATTTAAGCTCGTACTATGCTAATATTTGAGAACAAAAAAGATAAAACCTTTGTCTAGCAATCGTATTTATCTATGACAGAGCCTACTTTGAACAATAAACATCACTGGAACCATTAATGGTATCTAAACAATTGCAAATGTAAACTTGTTTAATAAACATAAATTAAGAAAAATAAAGTTTCAGAAACTTGACATATGACTTGGGTTCTGTTAAACAGTCATACTTTAAAACAAAAAAAAATGTATATAAGAATTTAATACAAGACTGCTTTAGTCTTAACATCTGTCCTAATTCTGTTCATGCTTGTAACTAAACTGGATTTACTCCATGTGTACGGAGCCCATCTGGTGACATCGATAAGAAATAAAAATAACTCGTTCCCACGTATTAGTACATCGTGGCCACGAGTCATTAATACGTGGGAACGACATAATTATTACACGGTGTTTCATCACAAGAGATCGCAGAATATCGGCATAGTTCATTCCAAGGTTAAAATCAAATCAAATCAAATCAAAATGCTCCATGTTTCATGCAAGTACGCCCGTTATCCTTCATCAACAGCTGGTATGACCGCACTGTGAAATTTGCTCCACAACTTCTCTTGTTTCTTCATATTAGTAATACGAGGCCACAATTTAATGATGTCGTTCCCACACATTAATATCTCGTGGCCACGAATTACTAATGCGTGGGAACGAGTTATTTTTATTTCTTATCGATGTCACCAGACGGGCTCCGTACATGTGACAACAATCAAAATGAATTTTATGGTCTCCAAGAATTGCACAATGTAAACAGCATGTAAACAATAAGAAGCTGTATTTAAGAGCTGTAAGAAAAGCAGCAGATTGACTTATTGCAGGGTTTAAACAGAACATAAACATACCAGAACCTACCAGGACTGGTTGCTGGAACACACACCAGTCAGGTCTATGTGTGTGAGTGTGTCTCTAATAATGCCTTATTCACTGCGTAGTCGCTCATCGTGCCTTTTTCTTGTCTGTCTTTGACTCCTTGCTCAGATGAGGGATGGGCAGAATGTAAGGTGAGGCCGCCGTGCTCAGAGAAGGATTACTTCCAGATCCACACAGCCTGCGACAGCGAAGGGAAGGTCAGCAGCACCCGCATGTTTCACATTTCACCTTTTTGCCTGCACAAGGACAGACAGGCTTACTTACAAACACGTATTTAATAAAGTGTAAAACATAAGTTTCATCTCCCAGCACATAGACCAGAAACATGGAGGATGTAAATGAAGTAAATCAGATAAAGAAAGTGAGAAGGGACACATTTTTATTAGTAGAAATGAACAAACGTGATAAATGCTTTTCCTTCCTCTAGCATTTTCAGGTTTCAGTCCAGCGTTGTCAACATGTGTTTACTAGTAAGCAGGTCTTATTGATCAGTGGAGTGGTGGGACACCATTGATAGGGCTGGTTCTCACCCATTTGCATCCTCGTGTGCTTACACTAGTCAAACTAAACAGGGAGCCACTTAGGAAACTGGCTCCACAGAGGTCAACAACTCTCCTGGGAACCTGCAATGTAGATTATAGAGGAGGATGTCACATTTAAACTGATCATACACAGGAAAATGTCTGTCAGCTCTCAGGGCATTATATAAGAAACAAGAGACTCACAATGTGATGAGAAAGGACAGTGATGAATTGCTTTGTGGGCACTTTGCATGTAATCTGATCCTGAACTGACTTCATTGGCGTTCATCCTTGACCTTCACCTGGTTTGATCCACATTTCTGAAAGTGCTGATTAAGAATGATTATTGTTAAGGAACAGAAGATACCTCAGTTGTTGATGGTGGTGTTTGTTGCCCCTAGTCGTATAACCATCTGTGGTTTCTCTGTTCCAGACGCAGGTGCTGTATCGTTGGGTGGAGCCAAAGATTTGTGTGGAGAACATCACGGGGGCCATGGAGCTGCCTGCGACGGGGCAGAGGGAACCCTGCCCTCCCTGCAATCCAGGCTACTACAACAGCAACGACTCCACCTGTCTGCCCTGCCCACCTGGAACCCACTCTGACGGCACCTATGGTAAACCTGCTCATACTGGCTGCTGTGTTGATATAATCACAGCTTTCAGTCTGGAGTCATCAACACGTTGTTCTTCTAATGGTGCTCCACGGTCATACAGCTCCACACAGTCACGTGTGCATCAGTCATAAATTACAAAATAATGCTTTTTTGTAGCACATGCATACAGAGCTGCACATGTACATGTTGTAATTGTTGTATTTAGTGAAAATTTGAAATAAAATGTGACAAAAACAGCATGCAATTCTTACATTTGACACTTAGAAATTAAGCAGATGGTAAACCAGAACATCACCAACATTTTTTCATCTGTTCATTGTGTCATTATCAACATTTCCTGAAAATCTGTTCATGACTTTTCAAGTTATCTTGCTAACAAACCAACCAACCAACCAACCAACCAACAAACAAACAAACAGATAAACGCCGGCTAAAACATAACCTCCTTGGCGGAGGTAATAAATGATCAAGTAATAAAAGCAAAACTCATCATGGTGATGCTGAGGATGCGGAGGCGACAAAGGGAAGTAAAAACACAAGCAACACACAAGAGAAATAGATTTCAAAATGAAACAGAAGGTAACAGAAAAGGGATGTGGAAGGTACACAGACAAACCGGGAGAAACACGAGCAGGAAGTCACAAGAGACGTGGAAGGAAAACACACAGTAAGATTTCTAACAAAACCCAAAGACAACACGTCTCTACATCTGGCCACATAGTGATCGGCCCTATTCACCATCATGAATGAAATCTGATCAAAAGGCAGCCCAACTCAATAATCCACCCCTGAAAAGATGCTTCTTGTGTAAACAGAATGTTATTATAGGAAGGTAAATGAATGCATTGCCTTACCTAAATAAAGCTTTTGTGTTATCCTTGTGTGTCTACCAGCGTGTGTGGAGTGCCCTGCAGGTACAGAGCCAGTGTTAGGTTACGAGTATAAATGGTGGAACGTGCTGCCCTCTAACATGAAGACTTCCTGCTTCAACGTGGGCAACTCCAAATGTGATGACATGAACGGTAAGCACATGAACACTTGTGGTACTGGAAATGTTCACACTGTGCAAACTCATTTACAGCCAAGTTAGAGTCAAATGTGATAGATTTCAATGTACGCAAGGAGAACATGTGTTTCCATACTGTGTGTATTGTCCATCCCATAAGAACGTAGATGTATGCTGTGTGTCTAAAAACCAAACACACCTCCATGAAAATATATGAACACACTTTCATGAATAGTCCCTAAAATCAGTGGGATTTACAGCTATCAGCCACAACATTAAAACCACTGACAGGTGAAGTGAATGACATTGATCATCTTGTTATAATACAGTTTTACATGATCAAGTTAAACCAGATTTATACTCCATCTCTTGACAAAGATCGTGTGTGATATGGTTCACCTACATGCACTTGTTCATGTTACATCCAAAACAATTGTGAGTAATGTGAAAAAATAAAAAACAAATAAAACCTGTAATGCAGACTCAGCAGTGTGTAATGTGTGTGAATCGTGTCTATTGCTCATCAGGATGGGAGGTCGCAGGAGACCACATTCGCAGCGGAGCAGGCAGTTCAGACAATGACTATCTCATCCTCAGCTTGCATGTGCCCGGCTTCAAGTAAGTTTGTTTTGGTAGCTGTGTAGGAAAATCTGTCTGAACAATGTCAAACAGTGTAGTAAGTAGTGTTTGCGTGTAGGCTCATGTTCACCGTGTATCTACTAATGCTCAGCTGGGGTTTGTGTTTCATGGCAGGGTCCCAGCCTCACTTTCAGGGATGACCGGCAGCGAGTTTGGCCGGATAACCTTTGTGTTCGAGACCATCTGCTCTGCCGACTGTGAGCTCTACTTCATGATGGTGTGTGCTTGATCGTGTGTTTGTTTGGAGCAGAGGGTAGAGATTAGGTGACTGATTTCACCACTGAGCCAGAATAGCCAGGCTGTGTCACTGAGGTCCAGTTTATGACAGTGTTGTGCATACTGTTGCTCAGTAACCCATGTTTCTTTGTTTCCCTGGCACGCCCCCTGCAGGATGTGAACAGGAAGAGCACCACGGTGGTGGAGTCCTGGGAGGGCAGTAAGGGCAAACAGTCGTATTTACACAGCATGACTAGAAACGCCTCTGTCACGTATACGTGGGCCTTCCAGAGGACGAACCACGCTCTAGATGTGAGTAAAAACACATTCATGTAATGATCCTCTGCTGTCTGCTGTATACTGCAATATTTATGACTTATAATTTAATACATATTTCAAGACTACACAAAACTTGACAAAAATACTTCTCACAGTACAAAGCACAAAAATATCCACAACAACCTAACAGTACAATAAGACAACATGTTAGCATTTAGCTTCAAGCTGCAAGTACCGAGCTGCTAGCATGGCGCTAATGTTTGTTAATAGCTGTATCTTTCTCAATTTTTTTTTCAAGTTTTGTTTCTAGTTGTCTTCATTTTTGGGCTGTTTAACATAAAAGAACTGAAAATAAATCTGTGACTAATATGTATATAAAACGAAAAAGTAAAAGCATGTAAAAACTCAAGAGAAAGGTAAAAATGAATGCACTTTACCTGAAGAACATATCTCATGTGTAGGTTCGTCGTTACGTCAGTGACATGGTGAAGCTCTACTCCATCAGTGTGACAAACGTTCTGGATGGGGTGGCGTCAGCGTGTCGGGCCTGTGCTCTGGTACCACAGAACTCGCAGCGGGCCGGCTCCTCCTGTGTTCCCTGCCCGGCCGGGTTTTACATCGACAGAGACACAAACCGATGCCAGGAGTGCCCACCCAACACACACCTGGCAGGACGACACACTTACGGCCAGGACGCCTGCGTTGTATGTGGACCTGGAAGCATCAGCAACAAGGTGGAAAGACCTGCTCTCATTCTTCCTCACTCTGGGATAGGATTTTCAGACATTAGTGCCAAAACCTCACCTGAGTTTAGCCACTTGTTCTAATGCATTACTTCAAAAAAGATATAGTAATTTTGCGAAATAGACATCTGATTATGTAACAGAGGAAGCCAATGTTCTAAAATGTCAATCATCTATCTGAACCGTCCAGCAGGTTTGAAAGTCATGTTATCTTTTAAATATCACCAAAGTTAGACCATTTGTCTGAGCCAAAAACCTAAAGAAATCATCTGATTTTCAACTTTCTGATGATCCTTGAACTGCTCATCTGTGACACGTTGGTCTGTTAGAAACATTGACCAAATCTATGCTTTAAATCAGGACATCTATCAAAATCACTTTATTTACATGTTTGTGTGCCAAAAATAAGTCATTTTCTCTAAGTAGGTTCTTTTAAAAATATAAAAATGAAAAATTGCATTCCTTAGTGCAACTGGGAAGCCATTAATGACTCAGTTGCACCTGACAATCATGTGACAAAAACTCTGTGAATTTTGGCTGACCTGGTTTGAGCTGCAGGCTGTGCTCCACAGAGCAAAGAGGAGACAAGTATGGTCAGAAATTTAAAACAGAACAGGATTGCTCAAGCAATCTGACAGTTAGCATTAGTTATCATTATCATTAGCAGTTATTAAAAATTGTCGTCCAATCTGATAGTTTCTGGTGAGTAGTTGAGAGTTCATGTGTTTCCTTTTGTTTCAGGAACATTCGCGTTGCTATAGCGACTGCTCCTTCACCCACACTGACAACAACCGTACGCTGACCTTTGACCTCAGCCCGCTGAGCGACGTGGCCTCGCTGACCATCGGGCCGAGTTTCACTTCTAAAGGCACAAAATATCTTCACCTGTTCAACATCAGCCTGTGTGGCCACGAGGTGATTCACTCATTCCTGATTTCATGTTAGCTATTTGTTAGCATGTTTTAGCGTCAGTCACATTCCTAATATGATATATCATTATATCTTATTGTCCTGTTTTATCCTTAGCCATCTTTTTACCGGATACTTTTTTTTGTTGTTATTTGTAAATTGGTGACATGAGGACTCAGACTGGCTGTTATTTTTATTTTGTTTTAGGAATAAAATAAAATAAAGTGTAAATAGAACTGATTATTATTGTTGGATCCAATTATTATGACTATTATTTTGCATATATTACATTTTTCCTGAAAATGCCAGTATTAAGTCTTTTGGAAAATATTGTGTGACACATTAGACGTATTTAATATTCCAGTAATTTGATAAACTCACAGTTTCGGTATCTTGTCATAAAGGTCCAACAGCGGAAAATGTGAAAACAAATCAGATTTTTTCATGCAGATCTGTCACTTGTTGATAAACATCAAGCGTAACTACAGCAACTGACAGATCATTTTCATGCTGTCCGTACGTGCTTGTCTTCTCAGGGGAGGAGAGCTGCTATCTGCACTGATAATGTCACTGACGTGTCCAGCAAAGACGACCAGAGCGACTCGGCTCAGTTCGTCAACTCGGTGGACAGCTTCATCTGTCAGTCAACCATCATCCCAGCTGATGGGCGGGGCTTCAGGATGGCCATTTCCTCCCAGTCCATCGGCCTCGCAGACACTTTCATCGGTAGGACACTGGTATAACTCGTAGCTGTGTGATAATCAGCTGGTAAAAACCGCTTCAACGTGTCTGTCTTTGTTTTTTAGGAGCTACAGTCGACACCGTTCTCAATGGGGTGAACGCTAAACCTGACCTTTTCCCAGAAAATTCAAAGGACATTCCAGACATCAACTTCTTCTACAGGTACAGACAGAAAGACAGAGGCAGTGATTGCATGTTTCAGTTGTGTTTAAGTCCTAAAAATGTCTTTACTTTTCTTCAGGTCAATGCAGGCAACAGCTTCATGTGATCAGGGTCGGAGTTCAGTCATTACAGTTCGCTGTAACCCAGAGAAATCTGAACGAGGAGAGCTGTCTGTTCCCAGGTGGGTGTCATCATCTGACAGCATTTGATTTTCACTTGTATTACTTTGGCTACATTACTTAAATAAATGAATGAATTTAAGTCTGTTACCAACAGCTATTTTACTTATTTATTAATCTGCTATGTATTTTCTCTTTTGTTCTTTTTAAAAAAACATCCAAAAAGCAACTAACAGTTCAAATCAAAAATACGTATGATAGATGTATATAATTTACATAATTGTCTAATTTATGTAATTATCAGGGAAAGCAGCAAATCTTCACATTTCAGACATTAAAACCATCTAATTTTGGACATTGTGCTTCAAAAATTACAGATTTTTTTTTTTTTTTTTACTAAATTAATTGAATAATCATTGTAGCTTTAAAGTGTATTCTAAACTAAAACTAAACTAGATTATGTATGAAAATGAGAGGAAACTCTGTGTATGGATGTGTGTGTGTTTGCACAGCTCCTGTCCAGCAGGAACATGTGATGGGTGTACGTTTCACTTCCTGTGGGAGAGCGCCAGCGCCTGTCCACGCTGCACTGAGGACGACTACCACCAGATAGAAGGAGCGTGCAAAGGAGGCATCCAGGTAGCAAACACAGAGAATCTGCAGACTTTGTGTTACATTTCTGATAAATCATCTGTGGAGAGTCTGAGATACTCACACTGACTCACACACATGTCACAGTGTTGTATGACAGTACTTGCAGAGGCCTGTTATTGCTGCACTGATACTTGGATTCATTGAGTCAAATTATTGATATGTTGATGTATTACATTTTTCAATTTTTTAGAATAATTAAAGAGCCTGTATGAAACACCAAGGCAGTTACCGAGCCAAATCACAAAAACTATAGTGTGCAAGTGTTAAATTTATTTCTAACATTGTCACTTACAGTAAAATTATCAATTTTAAACTGATTAAATAAAGGATTGAGCTTTATTCTTTCTGTTTGTTGTGCAGATGTCACTGCAGTAGAAAAAAGCTTTTTTTTTCCTCATGTAAAACACAACGAAAAATATCCATCCATCCATTATCTATACACTGTTTAATCCTCACTAGGGTCGTGGGGGGCTGGAGTCTATCCCAGCTGACTCAGGGTGAAGGCAGGGGACACCCTGGACAGGTCACACTTAGAGACAGACAACCAAGCACACTCACATTCACACCTACGGACAATTTAGAATCACCAATTAACCTCAACATGTTTTTGGACTGTGTGGGAGGAAGCTGGAGAACCCAGAGAGAACCCACGCTGCACGGGGAGAACATGCAAACTCCGCACAGAGAGATCCCGGGTGTCCTCACCGGGACACGAACCGGCGACCTTCTTGCTGCGAGGCGACGGTGCTAACCACCGAGTCACCTTGCAGCCCCACACTAAAATCATTTACATCTGTTTACTAAATGAAAGGAAGAACTTTCACAAGGTCACAGTTGCATAAATGAAGTTAGTTAAAATCTTAATGTAATCTAATGTGGGCTTTTATAAATACCGTCATCAACAGGAAACTCTGTACGTGTGGAATGAGCCCAAGTTGTGCACCAAAGGTGTGTCACTGCCTCCTCGAAGCTCCGCCCCCTGCGAGGCCATCGCTCTGTGGCTGAAGGTTGGGGTTGGAGGCGGGGCCTTCGTGGCCGTGCTGCTCATCTCCCTCACCTGCTATTTCTGGAAGAAAAACAAGAGGTGAGAGTCACCGACCACACACAGCATCCGTCTCAATCCAGACCAACATGCTCATTAGGATTACCTTAAATTGTTATTTAAAGGTAAAGATGTCAGCATCTGTGCAAAGGATCACATTCTCTTGAGGCCTACGGGCCGTAATGGCAGGTTCAGCCATGTAAGCAGCAGGAGTCACATCAGGCACTTTTAGTGTCTTGTGTTTTATTCTGTGGTTTCTAAACTTATTGCCTTGAGACCTAAAGTCTAAATCTATTTGTGACCTTTTATGGTGTCTGTTGTCTCAAAACATAACCTGTTGGTAACGAGTCATCTCAGTCATTTTCATCTTAGAATCTCTTGGATTTGTCTTTGTGTAAATCCTACTTTAGAAAAGGAAAAATTGAGGAGCTTCACTTTCATTTTTGTTTTAAATTAAGGAAATAATTACGAAAAAAAAAATAATTTGGCACAAAAGTCATGTTTTGAGGAAGAAAATAATTTTTTTCTTGAATTAAGTCAAATGTTTATGGAAAAAAAAAATTTTTTCTAGAACAAGGTTATAAATGTCAAACATACTTGGTAATATTTCAAAAATAAAAATTTGAAAAATTGCGACACAATTGTAATATTTTCAAGGAGAAAACGTGTTTTTTCTAGAACAAATCCAAATATGTTACATGAAAAAGTGATATTTCAAGACAAAATACATCGTGTACAAAGCGCTGTTTTTCATAATTCACAAAATAAAGTGTAATAACGGTATAAAGGTTTTTTATTACTGGCAAGCACTTCATTGTCATGATGAATGATAATGATGAACATGATGTATGAGTCAATAACTGAATGATACACTGTCTCCTGGTCACTGCTGTCAGGCTGGAATACAAGTACTCGCGTCTGGTGATGTCTGCCAACAAGGAGTGTGAGCTGCCAGCTGCAGACAGCTGTGCCCTGGCTGAAGGAGAGGAGCCTGATGATGATGTGGTCTACTCCCATAAACCCTCCCTGCTGGGCAAACTCCGAGCCATCGCCAACAAGGTGGGTACAAGCTTCTTATGGCAAAGTTTGGTACGCTGCTTCACTCTCATTGACTGTCAGTGTGTAGACTTTCCATGCAGTTCAGTTATAATCCTGTTTGCCCAGCACTGCACAGCAAATAACCTTGTGGCTCATGTATCAGTGCAAAGTCTCCCAAGTCTTTTTTAATCATATACACTGAAGGTGCACCAAAAGCATTATTACAGTCATGACAACAGTATCTCCACCAGTCTTTTGGGTGACATTACTTTCAGATAAGGTTATCACTTGTAGTCACTGTGTATAAAGTGTACTAAAGACTACCAAACTGGATTGTAATTGAAAGAGAGGAGGGGCAGTATCAGTGGACCACAAGTGTCAAACATTTACTTGCAGTGTAGTAACAAATATCATGTCTAACGATCTAAATCTAATAAAGTTCTATCTAATATCTGTGCCTCAGCATGAAGATGGAGAGAGCAGCGAATCAGTGCAGCTCAACTCCTCCCAGTCTGATCGATGGGTCCTGGGATAATCTGATGCCAGCAGACAGAGAGTGAGACCAGAGCTGAGTGACGGAGGAACAGTCTGGCAGTGATAGTGTCACTGTCCACCTCCCTGTGTCCTTCGACCCCCCCTTCACTGTAGGGGAACCACTACAGACCCCAGTGCGGGGACAATCTGGACAATGGCTTTTCCTCCTCGACCCTCGAACACACGGGAGACGCAGTCCTGCTTTAACGCCATGGATGCTCTGCAGCGGAACCTGAAAGAGAAAACATGCTTTTAATGTTTTTTGTATATTTTGTATTTTTATTTGGTATGTTCTGTTCAGAGTCACGTATTTATATCAATGTTATGATGACAATTCTTTATTAAAGTCCTGTTTGGCTTTGGGATCTGTGTGTGTGGATGATTGGAGGAACAAATGTTTACGGTAAACAAGTTTTCATTCTCATTATATAACGTCTTCTGTTGAGGCCAGTTTGCAGACATAACAGGGGTTTGCACATTCTCTGCCTTCAAGCTCCTAAAAGTGCAGCACTGCATACCAGCTTTATTATTGAGCTGCAGGTGTTAGTGCCTGACTTTTTTACTTTAGATCATTTATTTCATGGGAATATATACAATATGCTTTACTAAATTTATGGTTTTGTAGCTACATTTTGACACAGATTTCCTCGACAATCATGCAACAAAAATGCAGTTAAATCACCAAAACCACCAAACATGCAGTGAACCAGATAAGATCAGCACTTTGCCTGATCTTCCATGACCCTACATCTGACATATTGTACATTGTTTTCAAAAACAGTTTATTCAGTGTTGTTATTCTGCAACTATCAGATTTATTAACAATGGATGAATAAGGGTGTTGTTTTGTTTTTTACTGCAGAATGAGTACTTTTACTTTTGATGCCTCAGGAATAAACAGGAGGAATAAATACGTCACCCCAACCTTGTTTCTGTGGCGGTAGAAGAAGTATTCAGATTAAATAACAGTAGTAATACCACAAGACTCTCTTACTTGTACAAGTAATGCATTCAGAGTCTTTCTGAAATAATAAAAGCACTCATTCTGCAGAAACCTCTGTGCCTGATGTATTAATATATTAAATTACCTAATAATCACATTGTTAGTGCTGATGCAACATGTAAGCAGCATTTTACTGCTGAAGTCAAGATTAAGTTAGCTTTTACTCATTTATGTATGCAAACTGATCACTTGATGAATCCAAATAATGAGGGAGGAAGAAAGAAAAAAACGAAAATCTGATAAATGCATTTATGTTCTTTAATATTTCATTTTGTCTGAAAATGGTGGATAGTTGCAGTTCTTCAATTTAAACCACGTGAGAAGTTTAGAGGGGAAATCATTCTTCAGTAAGGACTCATATCTCATATTAAAATGCTAGGAACCTACTGATTTAAGTTGAGTAAGATCCTCTGAAGTGTAGTGAGGGCGCACTGAAAGTTATCAAAACAGCATTTGAGCCCATGAAGATCTCCATTGAAAAAAGTTTAGTTTAAAGGTAAGATTAAATCTATGTCTGGGCAACTCAACTAAACTAATTACTTTTAATTGTGAAGTGAGTGTGGGTGTTTTTGAAGTCAACGGGAGTAAGATAAATAGCTTATGTTGCCAAATTTGTCATCGAGTGTAAAAGTGACGGAGTTTTATTTGAATTATTAACTGAAGTTCAAACTTGTACTTTTAGCAATTTTGCAATGGGACCCTGGACTGTAGTGATGTTGGCTGCAGTACCGCGGGTGACCACTGGGTGAAACTCTCAGCAACACTCACCTGGACTCACTGCAACTATTTGCCTTCATGAATTAACATTGTTGAACCTTAAACTGGTCAAAAACTCCGTGACCTATCTTAAAGCTCACATTTACCCAGTCGGTGTGGGTCTTGGCCCGGCTCGGCTCCATCTCCCCCCCCTTGGACAGTCGACGCCTCCAGTCCGGGACAGTAGCCTGTGAGCTCCGCCTCCTCCAGAGAAAACATCCTCCTCCTCCTCCTGCAGCCATCGACGAAACTTCAAAGCGGACTTCGCAGTTTGCCACCGTCGGATTTGTGTTTTTTGAAAACCGGAGAAGAGGCTCAAGCATGTGAGAGTTTCTGCGGGAGAAGCCTGAGACGATAGCGGGGAGATGAGCTCCACTGGGCTGCCAACGGTAGGAAACTGTTCCCATGATTTTTTAATTTTATTTTTTCAACCTCCTCATTTCTTTTCCGACGGCGTGGAGCTGCAAACAATCACGGCCTGAGCCCCAGAAGCCGCTGACTAAAGTGTTAGCAGATATTAGCATGTTTGCTATCAATAAAGTATAAAACTAGCAGGTTTTAAAAATGGCGCCGGTGCGGTTTTGTTTAGTTTTTTTTTGTCGGTTGTAAGTTTTGTACCAAAGTGAAGTTCAGAGCCGTGACGTTACGTCGGGACGAGGATCCCACTGAGGCTAATTAACAGCAAGTTTTAATCACAAACACATCAAACTGTCTGTTTAAGACAGAGAATCAACTCTAAATGAAATATTGTTAAACTAGACTTTCCACATAAAACGGCCTCCTGTGAGGCTGTGGGCTGGAACCAGTCAGGGGGCCAGATGGAGCCGCTGGAAGTGTCTGGGAGGAACCACAAAGCACGACTTAATACCAGGAATGTGATTATTCTGTTGCAGCATGGAGGCCACTAAAAGCTGTGTCAATAAAAGAGTTAAGAAGTCACATGCTGATACTGATGATCTGATGTGCTAATACAGCTACAGTTAGCATTCAGGTTGTTTAAATGGACACAGGTCAAAACAGTCCAGGAGAAGAGGGACAAAAGTTCACCTCCAGGCAAAACATTCAGGTTATTTACAACTTCAATATTGTAAATTGTCTGTGTGTGATGACAGTCATTCGTAATTACAGCAACTTATGATACAGTTAAATGTGATTTCATGTTATTCAGCTTCCAGTGATTTAGTGCTTTAATCATTAAGGAGGTATGATGATGTCAGTGCTGCAGACATCCTGTTGTAAAATGGAAAAATCTCCCTAATTCAAGAAAACAAAATAAAAAAACAACCTTGACATTACAGAAAAAATGTTACAGTAAAATAACTTTCAGCTGTGATGGAGTTCAGGATTCACCTGTAATAAATGATTTAATTTGGCTCATAAACTGTGACAGCTCACCAGGTGGAGGTGAGAAGAAGTGCACAGTGTGTCCATGTCGGGCTTAATTTATAATTATAATGAATTAATGGAGTTAGTGGTTTGTTGTGTTAAGTGTGAATGGGCACAACTGGGTCTCTTTGAAGACACTCGATTGAATCCTGCTGCTGTTTGAGCCTGCAGGTATTTAATAAAGTCAGAGGAAAGACTCCTACAAAGAAGTGGAAGCAATGAGATTTCAGAAATGGCTGTAACTGAAGGAGGGAAAAGCCTTTTCATATGGTGTAACATGAGCAAAGACAGCCAAATAATTTGTATGTGAACACTCAGTGTCTCCAAAGAAACTAAAAAAAAACCAAACTGTATCTAAGAACTCTTAAATCAGTAAATGGTGTTCTTTCAGATACTCCTCTTGTCGATGAGTCATGGAGAATGAGCTCTGTGCAGGTTTTTCTTTTGGTATCAAGTGACAAAAGTTGTAGCATGATGTGTTGAAAATGAATCTGCTTTACTTTAAGTTACACATCCTGCAGTGTTACTACACATCACACAGCAAACAAGCTGGTGGAGCCAATGTTTTAAAACCACAAACTTTATCAGATAAATGATGTGTGCGGCTGCTCTGTGGTGCGGTGGTATCGTTGCCTCGCAGCAAGAGGGTCGCCAGTTCGCGTCCCGGTGAGGACATCCGTGATCAATCTGTGTGGAGTCTCCATGTTCTCCCCGTGCAGCGTGGGTTCTCTCCGGGTTCTCCGGCTTCCTCCCACACAGTCCAAAAACATGTTGAGGTTAATTGGTGATTCTAAATTGTCTGTAGGTGTGAATGTGAGTGTGCTTGGTTGTCTGTCTCTAAGTGTAGCCCTGTGATAGACTGGTGACCTGTCCAGGGTGTCCCCTGCCTTCACCCTGAATCATCTGGGATAGACTCCAGCCCCCCCATGACCTTAGTGAGGATTAAGCGGTGTATAGATGATGGATGGATGATGTGTGCTTCAATGTCGACTGCATGCTCTGGTCACCTTTTTCCCTTTGCAGTGATTACAAACAGTTCTTGAGTTTGCTCTTCTTAATCATTATTCCTATTATTAAGAACACAATTAATAGGAATAAGAAGACAGATGAAAAGTTGCCACTGCTGCCTTCCTCCATGGAGGCTTGGATTTGTTCTTCTGTTCTGTTTTACAGTGTTTTGGGTTTGTTTTTTTGTTTTTTTTTTCCCTGATCTTTGAGGTAAAGTGAGTGAAGTTTATGAGATTGCACCGCTACACATCAGTGGTGATGCGAGAACAGCATGTGGTATCTTTGGTAAAGTGAATTAGTGATTAATCAGCACATGCATGAATCAGTAACAGCCTAATTTTACACATTAATGCCTCCAAGCCTTCAGAAATACTATTTTTGGGGGAGCTCGTGTCTTATTAAGAGTAACCAAACTCCTCCTGTCTCCTCTGTAGCTCACACACTGCCGTTATTGTCTTCCTTATGTCCTCCAACTGTTGTCTTCTCCCTGTCCTGTCCATGTTCAGTGATTCACATGATCAACAGTGAGAACTTTCCTCCATTTAAACAGGCTGATGACAATCGAACACTCCTGTGAAACTAATTGAAAACAGTAGTTTGTTTGAAACATTAGCACAGTCTACTAATCGATCAGCTCTTGAGTAAATCCATCAAACATGAATCAGCTCTTTTCACAGCTTCTTTCTTTCATTGCTTCAAAAACCAAAAGCAGGTAACTCTCAGCCATGTCTATGCACTAAAATTAAAACAACAGTTACACTTAGCTGAATATATTTAAGGTAATTAATTTATTCAAAAGTTACACAAATATAAATGAAGACTTTGACCTCTAGATAAAGAATATATAGTGTGGCTTAATAGTAACTGAAAATACTCCCCAGTATTACTGATGGAGTGAGGAACCTTAAACCCTGGCTGTGTCGTCTGTCCCTACTGGCTGTGACGTTTAAAGTATTTCCTCTGAGTAATGTCACTTCCCACTCCCGTGTTGTGAATTTTGATGTCAGAGTAACCAGGGAGAACACTTTACCAGCACTCAGAACCAGATTTAGAAAAACAAATGCTTGTTGTATTAACAGGGTGTATTCTTTGTGTGTCACAGGTACATTACTAGAGCGTCTTTGTTCTCCTGCTTGTTGAAGTGGTAAGTTTATCTCCTCTTTGTTGTGATGCGGTTTGAGGCGAGACGCTGCAGGCAACAACATGTTTATTATTAACGCGCTGATTAATTTTGTGATTTTATGCTATTGTGCTTCCGTAGCATGTTGTTGAAAACGTCCAAAATATACATGAAGGTGTTTATTTTACGAAACGTTGATGCAAATTAGTGTATTTTATGTATGTTTATTATTTATGCCTCCTTTACATATTTCAGCATATTTCAGAAAAGCTGTAAGGCAGAAATTAATTCTCTTTATATAAGTCATCAAATGTTAAGTTTCATTTAGTTCAAATATTATGTGTTAATAGTGGTTTTGATTAGAAATATACTGCATTTTTTAAAAGACTCTGAGCCATAAATCTCCACTTCAGCCATATTTAAATACGCCAAACTTTCCGGTTTCAGTATTCTGAAGGTTTTTGCAAAGAGGTTTGGTTGTATATCAGTTCTAGCCTCATTTATACAGTGGTGGAAGAACGTTTTAGATCCTTTATTGAAGTGAAAGCACCAACACAGGGATACAACAATCTTGCATGAAAGAATCCCACTTAAAGAAAAGTACATAAGCAACAAAATGTAGTCAAAACTTTAAAGTAAAAGTTCTGGTTCTGTCCCTCTGATTGATATATTATTACATATGACATGATTAGATTATTAATGCAGCATCATTTTACTTTAAAACACTGGTACAGGTAAAGCTATAGGTTGAAGATGTCACCTTATTCAGCCGTCCTCTCAGTGTGACTGTTTACAACTAATGTGACATAACTGGCATCAGAGTGGTTTGTGAAAAAACTCCAATTGTAGTCATTTATTTTAATGTCAACAGAACAGACTGTATGCAAAAAAAAGTTCAAATTAGTGCTGAAATTCTGCATATCATGGCTTTACTCCAGAACATTCCCCAAAGTTGACTAACCAGAGTCAATAACAGTAACAGAAAATCTCAAAGATGGAGTGAAACAGGGCAAAGCAGCATGAAGAAGTTTCCTCTCGGAGACGTACCCTTACTCTCATCTTTTGTGCTCACATGAAAGACATTTTCAACCAATAGCTGTCAAAATGAAATGTTTTCAGCTGATCGCTTATGTTATGACACCTATTTTTTGTATCACAGTTCTTCTGAAAAGGGAGAGGGAAGTTTGCATATCTCCATTTCTCACTCCATAAATCAAAATAATGTGAACTGGCAGAGGGGGAAAAAAATGATTGCCACATATTTCAGACACAAAATTCTCTAAAATCCCAAAAAATAACTAAGCACGTTTGCTCAAGTAGTGTACTTAAAAATCATTTTAATTTACTTGTACCAGTGTTTTTACGTGAAATGATGCTGCATTAATAATCTAATCATGACATATGCAATAATCTATCAGTCAGAGGGACCGAGACAGGACTTTTACTTTCAAATTTTGACTACATTTTGCTGCTTATGTACTTTTCTTTAAGTACTATTTTTTTCATGCAGGATTGTTGCATCGCTGTGTTGGTGCTTTCACTTCAATAAAGGATCTAAACCATTCTTCAGTGCGAAAGACTTCATCATTCAGTTCTATGTGTTATTAAACCATGATATTATCTTTAATGTTTTTTACAGTAACTCTCGGTTCAATCATGGCTCGCGGCTGCATCTGCTGTGTGAAATACATGCTCTTCCTCTTCAACCTCCTCTTCTGGGTAATTGCGCCACACTCACCGAGTCTCAACAGTGTTGTCTAGATGTTTGCATGAATCAGCAGTGAGATCAGAACACCAGTTTAAACACTTGACTATCGTTAAATCAGCAGGAAGTGTCTGAGTTTCCTGTGTGTGTTTCAGCTGGGTGGCTGTGGACTGTTGGGTGTCGGCGTTTGGCTGTCGGTTTCTCAGGGCAGCTTTGCCACCCTGTCGCCCTCCTTCCCGTCGCTCTCCGCCGCCAACCTCATCATCACCCTCGGCACTGTCGTCATGGTGACAGGTTTCCTGGGTTGCCTGGGTGCCATCAAGGAGAACAAGTGCCTGCTGCTGAGCGTGAGTACGCTTAAATACCAACTGATTAGGTTGCACCAACAACGCTTAATTGATGGTGGGATTAACGATAATTGGAGTTTAGGTTGAACTCTAAGCAGTTTTTGCACATTTTAACTGTGTCATACTGCAGAAGGTTGCCGGTTCGCAGGCACCGGGATCTTTCTGCGTGGAGTTTGCATGTTCTCCCCGTGCAGCGTGGGTTCTCTCCAGGTTCTCCGGCTTCCTCCCACAAGTCCAAAAACATGTTGAGGTTAATTGGTGATTCTAAATTGTCCGTAGGTCTGAATGTGAGTGTGCTTGGTTGTCTGTCTCTAAGTGTGGCCCTGTGATAGACTGGTGACCTGTCCAGGGTGTCCCCTGCCTTCACCCTGAGTCGGCTGGGATAGACTCCAGCCCCTCACGACCCTGGTGAGGATTGAGCGGTGTATAGATAATGAATGAATGGATGGATGGATGGATAGATGGTGCAACCCAGCAACATTGCATTTCATTGTCAGTTTTATTTCACTTCTGTTGTGTTCAAATGGAATGGGAATTATGAGTACTTGAACAACTTTAGAGCAAAATCCTAGCATTAAACCACACACTCATCTTTGAGCAGGGAGGTTATATTTATGTTTTGTATTATCACAAAGCAACATTTGTGCTTTAAAGATGTGTCTACTCATGTTTATGCTTTTTTAATGCGATTATCTGACACTTTCATTCTTTTATCAGTTCTTCATCGTTCTGTTGATCATCCTCTTGGCCGAACTCATCCTCCTCATCCTCTTCTTTGTGTACACCGACAAGGTAAGACTGCGCTAAGGAACGTTCACATTTATCAATGATCCTCTCCTTCTGTAGCTCAGCGTGCCTACATGTCCCATAATGCACTGCTCTACCTCTGTCTGCCCAGGTGAGTGAAAATGCCAGACGGGACCTAAAAGAAGGTCTGGTTCTGTACAACACGGACAACAACGCTGGCCTGAGGGATGCATGGAACACGATTCAGGGAGAGGTACATTAAACACACATCACATTAAAGGAGAGTCGCAGGTTCACTCTCTTGTTTTGTTGCATTTTGTGTTCCTAGTTTTTGCCATTTCATAGTTTATCAAGTGCTTTTACTCTGTTTAATCCAATTTCAACTTTATTATCTTCCCAAAGTACACTTCCCTCAGCTTTAGGCCAGTTATGCATCTCAAAATGATTGACCCGTTTCTTCTGTCCTGCATGTTTTCCAGTGGAGGTGTTGTGGCGTGATGAACCACAATGATTGGTACACTGCCCTGCATGAAAACGTGGTTCCTGACCGCTGCTGCCAGCAGATTTTCCCGGGCTGTGGACGCAATGCTTCCAATGCCTTCTGGACACGGGTTAGTCATGACGTTAGATGTCTGGTGATGTTCTGTCATCATCTTATTGTCACTAATCTCATGAAAAGGCCAAAAACAACAATAAATTAGCATTAAGTGTTGTTTAGAGATCCAAAACCTGGCAGACTGCGTGCCAACTATTGTTGCCCAAAACATAGAAATTCGCTACTAGGGCTGCAACTAATGACTATTTGAGTTGTTGATTCATTTGTTGGTCAGTGAATGTTTCCCAAAGTCCATAAATATATCCTCAAATGTCTTGTTTTATCCACAACTCAAAGATGGTAAAAAACAACAACAAAAAACTGATATATGCAGATTTTAGAAGCTGCAATCACATAATTTAACAAAGGGGGGAGTTGAAGAAGTGACACCAATTAGCAAAATATAGAAATTCATCCATTGTTGCATCTTTAATGGCACACTGTAATGTACTCAGTGGATTCCACATAGACCACCCTGCTGCCAGAGGTGCCAAATGTACATCATCCCACTGCTGAAAATAGCTCCCAAAAATGGAGTGGTTCTTTTTGTTTGCTAAAATCTATACTGCCATCTGTTTGGGGGGGAAAAACAACAATTTGTATATATTTATGTTTTTAAACTTTAATTTTTAGTGACACCCAGAAAAGTTAAGAGTATTAGAAGACAAATACATTTTTGTGGTATTAACTGACATGACTCTGTTAAGTATTTAAATCTAGTTTTACAGTTAAAATCCATGACACGTTCCATCAGCCTCCACAGTGACATACAGCTCCAGTTATTTATCATCATCCCTATGACAAATAACAGCATTTGTTTAAGTGGGAAAACCTGTTGCTATCTGTGGACATTTTCAGTCATCCAGGTCAGGGGATAAGTGCTGAAACAAAGGCAGCTAGACTTTCTAGAAGACTTCTCATCTATAAGGTTTCTTTTCTGGTGGAGAGTCCCAGAGTTGTTGAGGTCACATGAGGTCAACTTTGTGAAGACGGCTCACAGGACTGTGTTGCCAGTGCATCGTGATAAGTGATGTCCTGGTCTGGCCCCTCTGTTTAGTGATGGTTCTTTGAATTTGATGTCGATGGTTGGAAAGAGGAGTCAGTCTTCTCTGGCCAAATGTCTCCACTGCTGTCCTCAAATGATTTATGTCCTCAATGCATTAATTGCTTACCAAACTACCAATAGAAGGAGAGATGCAACAGGAAAGCGTGCGGTCGATTAGGACCACTGAGCAACTGGTCCGGACCAGTTGACAGCACCACGGTCAGTGGATCAACTGGACAGAGCAACTGAACTGGCCACAGTCCATCTTCATCTGAAGAATAAGGGACACTCATTTGAGGACAGCAGTGTTCACAGCTTGGCCAGAGAAGACCAAATGGTTCAAAAGAGGAGGAAAATATACATCAAACTGGAAAGGCCATCAATAAACAGAGGAGGGAGCTACGACACCACTGATCATTTACTTGTAAAAAGACGTCTTGAGATCCCTCCTCAGGCAGCTACACATCCAACATCACACCTCCACTCACGAGAACCTAAAGGAACAAAAGAAAAAGTGGAGGATAAACAACAAATACACACTCACCTGCAACAGCTCTTCCATAAAGTCTTTACATGGTGTTACTTTTACAATCAGCCACCATGACCTCAATATTAAACCAATTATCAGCTATGTGGTGACAAAAGGTTAAAATGTAGAAGTTCCAAAAAAAGTAGAATTTACGGCGAAGCTGTCGCTGTAGATTTTACAAGTGTATGTAATAGTTTTACATCCATGTAGTCAGATCATTATACACAGTGGCCTACCAGCTACTTGTAACAGTACGTTCTCCTGCGTCATGTTGTCTGGAATGCAGCATTTAATTACGTTTGACGTTTAACCTTTTTCGAAAAAGTTTGTCCTCAATAAATCCATATGAAAGCAGCAGTAGCTTGATGGCTTTTGACTGGATGCCTTCTGATGATCTAATTGTTGCTGTGTGTTTTCAGGGTTGCTATGAGAAGGTAGAGGAGTGGCTGGATGACAACAAGCACCTTCTGGGAACCATCGCTATGTGTGTGTTAGTCATACAGGTGAGCAGCTGTTTACTGTCACACACATAAATCCTTGTGTATTCACTAAACAGCACTAAACAACTTTCTTTGTTTTTGTTTTTTCTTTGTCACCAGCTGCTTGGTATGGCTTTCTCCATGACGCTTTACCAACAGATCCACCGAGCAGGGAAGAAGTATGAAGCTTGAGAGGATTAACGTTTCAAACACTTAAGCCTGGGTACATAAAATATCACCTGCGTTCTTTTGTAGTAAAAAAAAATAAGTCAGTTATCACGTGTGCCACTACAGCCTTTTATCCTGCATTTTTTGTCCCTTCTTGCACCCAGTTATTGTTGTGAATAGCATTTTAAACTAGTTTTTTATGGGTAGTGTTTGTTTTTTTTGGTTATTATCACTATAATATGTAAAATGATCTGATGAGGATTGCTCTGTGACAGTCAGAATGGAGAGAAAAGACTGAAGCCTAGTCTACATGTACGTTGCTATTTTTACTTCAGTGCCTTCAAGAGCATGTCAAAGCAACAAGTGGTGATATCACAACAACTGTAAAGCCCCGCTGGCCAATCAGAAGCCTGAGAAAAGGTCATACTAGGTCCAGCAGGCTGCCAACAATGGGGCATCAAGTAAACAGGAAATCATATGTGTAAACAGGTTTCAAGTCCTGTTAGCAGCGTCAGCACCAGCACTACTTCAGCCATATCCGCCACTGCATGTAAACAAAGGAGATAACGTTGCACACTCTGATGTCACAAGGCAGACACGCAAATCTGCATTTGCATGTAAAAAAAAAAAAGGTCAAAACATATTTTTTAAAAATGCCAATGTACATGTGGATAA
Source organism: Stegastes partitus (assembly GCF_000690725.1). Lineage (NCBI taxonomy): Eukaryota > Metazoa > Chordata > Actinopteri > Pomacentridae > Stegastes > Stegastes partitus. The sequence continues at coordinate 240,269 of NW_007577943.1, read as the reverse complement.
GGTGTGAAAATAAATAATCCAGTTGTTAAGAGCCATGCCTGTGGAAAAACAAAAAACATTAAAATAAAACAAGCATTGTGTACTAACATGTTCAATAAAGCCAGAGAGCACTATTCATTTATGAACACTCTGTTTCTGTTGTGTGATCATTACTGGCTCACTTCTGTGTTAGTTTGTTGCTGCAGTCTCTACTTTTCTTTTTAGATATTTGCTTTCTTTTATAAGCTACTGATTTGATCATCTGATTCTGCGGTGATTCACTGACAGGAGGAGGGATCTGATCTGTACTACAAACAGTGGTGAACATTTATGAGCGTTGGTCCACAGGGTTTGTTAATACTGCTCAGGTAGTAACAGGGACTCTCTGGCCTCAGGCACACATTGGTGATTTTTTTTGTACTTTGTAGTTTAATCTCCTGTCTTGCTGTTATTATTGGTACATCTAAACCATAAAGATGGAAGATATGACGGGTCAGAGGACAGCAGAAATTATTGTTTCTGTCTTGTGATGTAATTTACGACCAGAGTTTGTGCAGTAGTGGCAGGCGAGGAGCTTAGATGTGCACGATAACTTGACCGAACAATTGAAGGCTGCTACCCTCGTTAGTTGGCACAACAAGTACCAGCCGGTTAAATTTTATAGATTTTATTGAGCACTTAGCACAGGTATGTGGACATTCACCTACAAGGTATTTTAAATTTTAACTTGTAATTGACTTGAGTTGCCATGTTTTGAAGAATAATTTGCAGTGCATATGTAGAGTGCAAAGTTCCATATATAGTTGAAACCAGAAGTTTACATATACTGTATAAAAGCCATAAAACCTTTTTTTCCTCATTGTCTGACATTAAACTTTTCCTGTTTTAGGTCAGTTAGGATTATTAAAATTATTTCTATTTGCTAAACACCAGAATAATGAGAGATTTTTTTTTATTACTTTTTTCAAAGTCAGAAGTTTACATACACTAAGATTACTGTGCCTTTAAATGACTAAATTTAAAATACTATGATTCCTAAATAATGCTTACCTTCAGGCTTTAACAAAGAGGCATATATTTTCTACCACAGCTCTGAATGTTTTCAAGCTCCCACTTCACACACTCTGCCAGCAGAGCTGCCAAGAAGAGGACTGAGCCAAGCCAGCTCACCGGTTTCCCTTTTTTTTTATCAGAGATGTATTCCTATGAAATCTGAGCTGAATATGTGCTGCAGTAATCAGTCACTCACCTGAATCAGCAGGGAGTTCTTATGTAATTACAAGTCCACGGTTTTGTCGTTATCATGGACAACGTTCCCTTTGATGATGACGTAACGGATGATCTCCTGATGTCCTCCCAGCTGGTAAATCAGATGCTCCCATCTGCAGTTAAACACAGGATCTGTTTTACACATGAATGTTTTTATAAAAGCACATAATATGCATTTAGAAACCGTTAACTACACGCTACAAGCATGTCGCATTGGTTAAAGCTTACATTCAGCAAACACTGAGTGAACTCCATCACATTTTTATTCAACAAAACATCTTACAAAGTGTGTAGTGTTCAGTGTTTCTGATCAGAAATCACTCAGGATGTGTCCTCATTCAACCTGGCTGCTAAAATTATGGTTTTTAAACATGAAATCATCCAGTAGTATAAAAAGCTTTGCAGCCAAAAGCAGCTACAAAAGGCCAGCAATGAATTAGATTAAATGTGATTAAAGGAAAATGTCAGCTTTCATCTGTTCAATATTTATCGCGTGTTTTCTGAAAACACAAGTTCTTTCCATACTTGAAAGGTCACAAGACAAATAACCGACGGCTGAGCTTTAAATACACTCAAACTGTTGTTTCTATGACACAAGACGCTTGTTTTTGTCCATAACAACACAAAATTGGCAGCATCCTTGTTGACATTCAGAGCCTCCCTCATGAGTTTTAATATTTTATTTTTACTGTTTTCTGCTCGAGAGCAAAGCATAAATCAATGGAACCAAACAGGCAGGTGATCAAAGGTAACATCTACAGCTCACCAGTTGTTAGCTTCAGGTTCAGGTCATTTAAGGTTTATTTCAATCCCAGCAAGAGAGGAAAGTATAAAACAAAGAGATGCAGTAGTGGTATTTGTACCAGGCATGGTTCTCCAGTCACTGATCATGACTTTGTCGCTGCAGTTCCTCAATCAGTGTAGCTGACTTCTACATGAAATGTTTCTTTTACACTTCAGATTACTGATACTGATCCATAAACACATGGACAGAACATAAACATCTTCCTGCTAAAGCTTGACATCTTTATGTGTTGTGTTGATTTACCGCGTGGTGTTGAGGATCAGCAGGTCTCCGTGTTTGTTGACCTCCAGAGACCCGTGTGTGTGGGAGCACCCGAGGGCGAAGGCTGCGTTGATGGTGGCCGCAGCCAGAGCCTCAGGCATGGACATCCTCATGTTGACACAGGCCAGGTGCATGACTATCGGCTGAAGGAGGACACACAGGAGAGAGAGAGACAGACAGAGAGGGGGCTGGTATGACAGAGGCAGGAGAAGACAGATGGGTTTTCAAACTCTCCACTCCTCCAGTCCTCACCATGGAGCAGCAGTAGGCGTTGGGGTTGAAGTCGCTGCCGAGGGCAACGACAACTCCAGCATCCAGCATGTCTCTGGCTCGTGGCTGGGG